>NW_009260608.1:1779184-1814311 GCF_000687185.1 Egretta garzetta
TGCCGAGTTTTGGTAGGCAAGCAGATGGTTTTATGCAGTGACATTTATATTGCAGTCTATAACATGTTTGTGCAGTGCTCAGATCCATGGATATCCCTTCAGAAATAAGAAAATAGTGACTAACTTTTGTTTGTTTGTGCACATGGAGCATCAGAGACGCAAAAAGCACATGTTCTGTATTGGTTTTGTGAAGATCAACCACAGGTATAAATCTGATCTTAGAGAAATTTCCCCAAAAATATGGCACTGTGCTCCCCTTTCTTAGGCTGGTGCTCTTGAGGCTGGGTACAAGCTCATGATGAATGCAACACTTCTAGGCCATGGGAAAACTCTGAACGGGGCCATAGAAATTTCCTGCCCTTTAAGAACAGTATTTCTCATCCTTCCTAAAGCACTTTATTTTAAAATGAGGGTGACAGGAAGGAACAAATTTCAAACTCACAACCTTCCAGTCTGCAAAATTTGCAGTCACTGACATGCATTTCCTGAGGTGGGTTCTTCCACGCTACCGCATGGTTAAGGCTGAAGCTTTAGGGTCTGGGTGCTGAGGCTGATTCTTCTTCTCTGCCAGCCATCCTGTTCCCTATTGCTGTGTTTTTGAGGTTGATTCTGCCAGCCATCCTGTTCCCTATTGCTGTGTTTATCTTAGAGCTGAACCCTGTGTTTAGAGCCCCTCATTGAGATTTTGGCCCCTGTTAAGCCAAGTCAGTGCATGTGCTGAATCCTTGCGTGACTAGTACAGCTGCCGGTATGGTACCTAAGTTGCCCAGCAGGGTATGAAGCTCAGTAAGGCTGTCCATGTCGCTACAGCAGACATATGTCTGTAACAGGCGATTCTCTGCCCTGTGCCATTTGAATGAGCAGTTTTTCCCTGCAACAACAAAAAAAAAAAGAAGGCAAAACGTACTGTAATAACTTATGTACATTTGTATTGCTTTGATACACCCATAACAGCATTTTGCATGGGATTCTATGTGGTGTGGATAATAATCATAGAATACCAGGTTGGAAGGGACCACAAGAATCATCCGGTCCAACCTTTCTTGGCAAAAGCATGGTCTAGACAAGATGACCCAGCCCCCTGTCCAGCCAAATCTTAAAAGTGTCCCCTGTTGGGGAATCCACCACTTCCCTAGAGAGATTATTCCAATGGCTCATTGTTCTCATTGTGAAAAATTTTCCTCTTGTGTCCAATTGCAATCTCCCCAGAAGTAACTTGTACCCATTACCTCTCGTCTTTTCCATGTGACTCCTTGTAAAAAGGGAGTCTCCATCTTCTTTTTGGCCACCCTTTAAATACTGGACAAATTAGACAAATTAGCTATTCCAGCTGCAAAAACACAGCGTGCAGGGAATTATGTGCAGTTCAGCTGCAAAAATACGGCATTTGTGTGACATTACGTTCAACCCTTTTCCCCCAAGAGGTCTCCTTTCTAGGTCAGCGTGGAAAAGACAGCCATTACCAACACCATGCAGTCCTTTTGCTTGGGAATCAGGATACTTGCCTTTCTGCAGCTGCCAGTTGGGTGCTCTTAGCAAATATCAAAATAAAATAAATAAAAATTGGGCTGTCAAAATGCAAAAGGAGTTAGGAGAGATAAACACAGATTGATTTGTTGGGGGGGAGGGGAGGGTTGTGTATATGTGAGAGGGAGAGAGTAAAAATAAATATGCTTTTTGAACTCATTTAGTTTCCATGAAAGGGAAACCTCCACATCTTAGAACAGCTAACAGAGGTCTTTCCATTTGGGTCTCTTTCAAATTTAAGTACATATTTTATTTGGCTTTGTTTATTTCCATAATTCTCATCACCATCTTCACCTTTCATCCTGGTAGATCCCCTGAATGGTGCAGCTCCCTGTAGGAGAAGTTCATTTATCCAGCCATAATTAGGCAGGTGTGCATATACAACTGTGATTATGTACTTGCACCACTTAGAGGTGAGTGGTGAATTAAAACTTCCTGTGAGAACCACCTTGGTGATTTCCTTTTCTTTTTATCACCACCACTGCTGGTAGCTGGCTGCATGTAAGATAGTGGCTCTGCAGATTCCCGTATTGGCACCACATGTGGCTGGATGCTTTAAAAACCATTTAAAAAGGTGTGCTCATAAGTGACAGCAAAATCCCTGAATTGCCTAATTCTGTATTCAATCAAGGTTTATGAGATTTTTATTCTTATTATAAAATAATAAGAACAGCTTTAAGGGTGCAGACTCAGAAGGTGTCAGCTGGTAGGATCAGGGAAAAAGTCCTGTTGCAGCAAATTTACTGAAAGAAACAACTGAGATTTCATGTAGTCTAAATTTTCCCTAATCCAACACATCCTGTATTCTATTCAAAGCATGTCTTCACAGTGTGATTCTCAGCTGGTGTGCACAATTCATTTACTAATGCAAATTGAACAGCCCAGGCAACAGCTTTTTTTTTTTTTTTTTAATAATAAAACACCAAACAAAACCCACAAAACCCCCAAAACCACAGAAATACTCAAGTCTTTTTGCTGAATAGTTAGATGATTGAAAGTTCATGGTTCTGTACTTGTTTTTCTTAGACACACGTCAGCTTATTGTCTGCTCTGAGGCAAACAGCTTAGTTTCATTATCCTGAGAAGTGGCTACTTGCTTATGGCTCATGTTCTGACCATCCAACCTCACTAATATCATTTGATCTAAGTTTTGTTGGGTTTTTTTAAGGTATTATGTATTCACAGCTCCAATTTATCTCAGCTGCACAGTAGCCAGGAAATCACAGAACTCTCTTATTAAAACTCTGGAATTAATATTCTACTCACAGGAATAATAGAGGAGCCATGGCCAGAATGGCTGCAGAGACCAAGCCATGGCCTGCTTTTCTGCATCCTGTGAAGATGATGGTTGCAGGTTGAAGGTGAGCTGCCTTTGAGGGAGACTACGAGAGAAGTATGCGCTGTCGTACCGCTTTTGCCCGTAATGATCAGTGTTATTTCATGGCCTAAGGTCAAGGGGCTTAGGGAAAATTCAAAACTGGATGAGATGCAAACTAGATATGCTGATAGGTCTGTCAAGAGCTGGTTTTTATTATGGACCGTGTGCCAGTAGGGCAGGCAGAGCACAGAAGGCTGTGGTCCGTTCTGAAATTCAGTTTTTCAAGAAACACAGACCACAGTGACCGATTTAATATTGAAAACTAGAAAGATGAGGGAAGGTGGTGTCTTGCAGGATCTGCTATGTCTGTTAGCTGTAAACACTGGGAGGAAAAGAGGTTTTCTGAGAGGTTTGAAAATGGTGTGAAGACCTGTGCTCTCCTTAGTGATGGATGCAGCAACTGCTGCAGCATCGATGATACCTGCTCTGTAAACACATTTCAGAGGGCTTTGGGCTTATGTGGCAGTATCTGTGTCTCCTAGTACTTCAGAAGAAAGCTGGGAGCACTGCTTATATCTCTTTTAAGGGGTATTACCGAGTAGCCTCTACTTCTCTGCCAGTAGAGCCGTCCCTGCTGGCAGCGTGGCTAGGAAGGGTCTCCTGCACAACAGGAGCAAGCACTGGAGGCTGAGCTCTGCGTGGCTCCTGGCGCGCCCTGCTCCTCTGTGTCTCTGAGAGCACTTTGGCAGGGAAGCGCAGGAGGGAGAAGAGGCACTGGCTAAACCGCCCTGCAGATCCTATAGTTTGGTTTGGGGGTCCGCTGGGGTTTGTGGGGTTTGGTTTTTTCTTTTTTTTTTTCTTTTCCCCACAAAGTGATTCTGCTGCAGCTGCAGTAGTTAATGAAGTGCTGAAAATGGAGCTGTTATTTAGCACAGGGGGGAAAAAAATCTTCCCTCTCCTGGCTCCCCGCAGGCTCCACAAGTCACTTGGATGGGTCACGGGGGAGAACTTGGCTGCTAGCTCAAGCAGTATAGCCTGATGAGCAAAGCTTGGGAGTTTCATAAATAAACATCTAGGCAGCTGCATCCCACCCAGGCTGGTGATGGGAGGACAAACTGTTATCTCTGAGAGATGTGGCTGGAGATCTCCTCAGTCGCTGTGCTCCTGGCTTTCCTCTGCAGCAAGGGGAACTGCAAGCCTTCTCCTACATGCAAAAAGGGACTTTCAATTTCCTATACAGCCACTTGCTTTGCTTTGCATTTGTCAACCAAGGTGTTGACATTTGTCTTGTTTTGACATAAGTCACAGCCGTAGACATTCTCCAAACTAGTTATTGCTCACAAATAAACACAGACGTGCAAGACATTTGCTAGCGTATTTACTCTTCCGGTGTGAAACTAATGAGTGACATCATTCTTTAGCAGCTGTCTGGGTTGTGCGGCCCTTTTCTGCAAGAATCATGTCCTGAGAATGGAGGGGAAAAAAAAAAAAAAAAAAAAAAGAGATCAAAACCCGGTAGAATGATAGCAAATGTATAAGTATAGCTGAGTAATTAATTGAAAGAATAAGTGACTCACTTCAGCAAGATCATGAGTGAATCTGAGTCCTGGACTTCCTGACCTATGCAAAGAGCCCTGACAATGTTTATTTAAGTGGGAAACTTTCTCTGCAAGGAAATGGGTAAATAGGGACCCCAGGAGTTCAAAGCCAAGGTCCTGCAGAAGAAATACCAAAGCTCAAGGGCCGTGCCCTTAATTTGTGTACATCATTGGTTACAACTTATATCCGTCAAAGATCTGTCTCTCCATGCTTGTTCACAGTATTTGATCTTCTTGAGCTTGCCAAAATTGATCTTGTTTGATTTCAGTCTGCAGGAGCTTCTGTCTCTTCAAGCTTTAATGACAGATCAAGACAACGCTAGAATAACCTGACTCGGCCAGTGGCCAGGCGGTTTTGGTTCTCTCTTGAAACAAAAAGGAGAGAGATGTCTCTAAGCATAGAAGGAATTATCAAAACATTTAAATATATACATATTCAAGATTGAAACAAAACTGTTTGTCTCATATAGCTGAAGGCTCTGGAGAAACAATTCTCTGAAGACATTTTATGGCAGCAGCAATCAGTGGAGGCCAACTCTTATTTGCCAATACCTTCAGAGGTGTTTATGTGAGTTAAGTAACAGTAATAATTTTCTTCAACGTGTATGTTTCCTGCATCTGTGAGATAATTTTTGCCAAATAAATGAAACAAGAAGGTATCTCTAGAATATCTAAGTGAGGTATAACATCCCATTTACAGCAAGGTCCAGGGGCAACTTGTCAATAGAATTGTTCCTCTCTCAGCAGCATCTGGTGGAGCTGCAGACAGAAAATCCCAGAGAAATGTCAATGATGCCTAAAATAACGATAAAGTAATTTTCAAGTTGTTTTCAGAGGAGGTATCTGCTTCTCCCACGGTATGACAATAAAGCTGTCGCAGGTCGGAACAGGCAATTAGCCCCGGTAAGCGGTGCTTCTGACCTGTGTGTTTGCATAGGTCAGATACAGAAGTCGTAGCACAAATATCTCAAAGCATGCTCGAGTTGAGACTGTCTGCTGTGTTCATCAAAGACTGACCAAAATTTTGCTTACGTTTACATTTCTTGTAATTTAGGGGAAGTACTAAACATAGTGAGAAATATAACTTCCTACTGAAAATTTCCAACTCGTTCGTGGTTTGGACCAGCCTCTGTGGGATACTCGGTTCCCACAACACGCTGGGGTACCACTAGAGCTGTTGTGGAAGCTGAGGGGCATAACACAGTCTATGCCTAAGGGCCATCTGTTGAAAAAGTTTGGCTTTAACTCTGCAACAATGTTGATAACTTCAGAGGGCATGGCATTATTCATTTATTTCAGTGGGAGCAGGATGAGCCCAAAAAGAGCCCTTGGACCTATGAGTGCAACTCAGTTTCTCTCCTGTGAGTTCATCCTTGGTACCTCTGGCTAGCTGGCTTTCAAAATTATGTGCATCCAAAATGGGGCAGAAGGCATTTTGGGGTTTGTTTTTTTTCCACTTTTAACAGGGGGAAACTTTTTTTGTTCATTCACTATTTGTGGAAGCGTCTGTGGGAATGAGCCACCACAGAGACACCTTGAAATGGCTTCAATTTAATGACAATTCAGTACCAGATTCTGGCTGGTTATAACGACTCCCAGGGAGCTTTTCAGACCTCATTTTCCCTGGTTCAAATCCAACCCCTGTTAACAATGTCCACGAGACGACATCGTTACCTATCAGGAGGCTTGTGTAAAATGAACCACTGTTACAGTACAGTTGCTAGTAGACTGCATCACGCTGGGAATATGAACAGCATCTGTGTCCCAAAAGCCTTTTCGCTGCGCGGAGGGCTGACTCCGTCTGGTTGACTGCTTCTGGTTTCCTTGCTGTAAGTGACACTGTGCACCGTTACACAAAACTGCTGCCTATCTAGAGTGCCTAGCTGGGTATTGCATGATGACAAAATACATATTTTAAAAAAAAAAAAAAAAGAGGAAGGAAAAAGCCTGTGACAAATAATCTGGTGCTTACACCAATACGAAAGTTATTCACACCTTTCAGCAGCGCTGTTGTGCAGCGCTGGACCAATTTAAGCCCCGATGACTTTAGAACCTTAAAAGCGACACAGCAAATGTCAACCAAACTGCTTTCCCCTGTGCCTCCAGGGCATTGATTTTAAACACCTAAGCTCCACTAGCCTTGGGTTTTCCATTTTTAGGCAGGAAGTGTATTAGAAAGGAAATATACTTGCTGCAGGAAAAGAGAGGCCTCTGGTACTTTCCAAGTCAGCATTTACGTGACTCGGGTTCATTTTGAGAAGAATAATTTATAGTGGCGTGAATAAATAATAGCGGTGAGTTTTAACTGTCCAAACACGATACATAATACCCTGGGAAAATTTCTTCTGCTGCATGCTAATGACTGATTGTTGGCTTTTATGTTGTGAGCAACTGTAACGAGTAAATCATTTGAAAATAACTGATGTGCTCAGGTTTGTTTAAGCAGCCCTTGTCAAACTGCATCTTCAAGCCGATGTGAGATATGAGGTCAGTTTACTGCTGCAATCAGTGTGGTCTCTTTGCCTGCATTTGTAAGCAACCATGCAAGATCAGCTGCTGAACTTAAAAAATCAATGGCTTAGTGTGATTTGCATTGTGCAAAATTGCCATTATATCAGTCTCTCTTCTTGTGGAAATAAATACAGTTAGACACCAGGTAGGTGCCTCACTCATCTGGGAAGGACATCCGCAGACTAATTTTAAGAGCAATAGTGAAAATATATTCCCTCATACATTCAATTTGTGTGCAGAGAAACATTTTCAAACTGTTGTTAATCACGCCTTGTTGACTGCTCCTCTAGCTGTATCCATGGCGTGTAAAGCTCCCTCTTTTCTCTTTCTTATTGCAGCTTTACTGAAATAGCTCTTTTTCTATTATTTTTTTAATCACCCAAGAGGACAGTGTCGTGTTTCTCTCCTTGTCTACCACTGCTTCTTTCTTATATGAGAAGACCTATAAACTTATTGTGAAAGGAAACTATTTAAAATGTTGCTTTGCTTTTCAGTTCCATCTCCTCGTTGGTGCTGCAAGAGGTCTTTTGAGAGGTAAGGACCTGTTTATCTCTTACAAAAGAAATAAAGCGCTTGGGCAAGGTGATAACTGACACTGCAGATTTTCCCCTGCTTGGTGAAGCCTACGTTGCTTATGTTGGTTTTCTGCACAAGCAGAGTTTTCTAAGTTGTTTTCAGAGAAAAACAGAAAAAACAACAACAACAAAATAGTGCAAAGCATAGTCACACAATTTACAGGAGCAATACAAATTTCTCTCTGTTGGTAGAGAACTTTCTTATGCCAGGTGACAGTTAACACATTCATCTGTCTTGAATTTCTCTTTGGCTATCCTCATCGTAGTATCCAGGCACTGAGGTTTACTGTTAAACAGAGCAGGGTAGGAAGGAAGTCTCGGGCCTGTTAATTTCTGGCTTTTGACAAGGACACAACTCCTTTCAATGTCACACATGAGATTTAGTTTTTCCATTTCTTCCAACTGCCTGAGAGTGTAGGTTTGGGTTTTGAATTGCTTGATGTGAACATCTGCTGTTAACTGGATTAAGAACCCAAGCCCAATTCATGGAGGTTACCAAAGTCTCACCCAGGTATTATAGTGGCTATGGGTCACTGCTGATTTGAAGCCAGTCTTGAAGTGGTGACATGGATTTCAAAGGTTTCATCTCTTATTTACAGTTCTGCCAGTTCCATTGCTCAGCATTCATCTTTGTCACATCAGCTCTTTTTGCCTTTTTTTGTCTTTTCCTTTCTTTTGCATATCTTCATGGAAAGATGAACCTGTCCGGTGAATCAAAGGGCGAAACTACCCGACTGATAGTAGATAAGTGGTTGTATCACTGAATATGATTTTACCCTGCTTTAATTTCTCACAAAATATTTGCATCATTTTTAACTAGGTTTTGCGTTGGGGGGTGGTTCACTGTCTCCACTTGTGCTCAACTGTGATTACTTTGGATCCAATGCACTCATCTGAATTTAGTATTCAGTGAGCAATTCTCTATCACAGTCATATGCATAGCTTCTTACCATCTGGTATCTCTATGGCTACTACTGGCCCAATGCAGTTTCCATGGTAGTCAATGGAAATTTTTGAGGCTGACTTCACAAAGGAATACATCCAACACAGGAGAGAAAATATGTTAACCCAGAAAAGGTACTAACAGAGCTCGTCTCTGAAGTATATATTTTTGTCGCTTTGCCCTACTTATGTTGTAGTGAAAATGTAATCCCCACCCAACAGATGAGGACCCCTGTCCCCAGATTCATCCACTCTTTGTAAAGGGATGGAGAATTATAAAACTGGGTCTTCCAAGCACCAAGTTAGCAGCCTAACTCTGGTGCCGTCCTTGAGAAAAGAGCTGTGGGATGAAAGCAAGTATAAGGTAGGGGTAAAATCGGCTAACACAGCATATTCACAGATTTGGAAACAAAATTACCTCCCTTAACAGCTCTTTGCTGTTATGAAAAAAACCTCCCTCTAAATCCCCTATGGTTATGTTTGTTTTGACAAAGGGGTGGGTGGGTGGGTGGGTTTGATACCTGATTAATGCAGGTCCTCCATTGCTGCTATAGTTTTTTCAGGAATCAGAGAATTAAAAGATCGCGTTGAACAAGGTTCTCAAATTAGTTGAATGACCGTTATCAAGGGCACAGTTTGGCCTGGTATCTCAATTGTATTGCTTCATGTGCCTCTAATACAACGGTGGTATGAAAGCTAGCAGTTTCAGTCCCCTTGACCCTCTTATAAGTGAGACCAGAACCTCACCAGGAGAAAGGGAGCTACAGTATTTCAAAGTGATTTTCACATAGACTTTCTAACTATTATCTTTCTCTCCACTCTTCAGTTTATTCTTTTTCTGTGTGTTAAAAATCACTTTCCCTCCTCTGGAGAGATTTTCCCTATCCCATGCCCTCTCTACTCCCAGCTTCCCTGACCCTCTTTTTACCTTTCTTTTCACATGGTACACAAGTTGGGTTGTTTTCAAACAAATCTGAACTTTTACTTTGTTCTGATTTTATTTGTGGCCTGAAAAACAAAGCACATTAACTTGAAACAGACACTGAATTGCCTATGGGGGGAACTTGCAAAGTACTGATGCTTGGAAAGTTCCCAAAAGAAAACAAAGCCCAGCAGTCTTGCCTTGTTTGTAGAGCTGATGGAGATCATTGACTCCTAAACCTTTGCCATCTCCTTCCAACCAGCCCCCTAGAACAACAAATACATGGGCTATGTCTAACAGTTATGGCCTTCTGAATCGCAAGCCAGACATAAGAGTGACATTTAGACTGTTCCTGCACATAAACATTAACAGCTCAGTTTTGGGGCAGTTCTGTCACGCATAGCAAAGCTGTGCTGATTTACTTCCACTGAGAATCTGGCCTGATACCCCGTAGCGAACAATTGAAGCAATGGATCTGGAAAACAAAGTTCACTCCATGTGGTATGAAGTACCTCTTGGAGGTTTTCGTTTGTTGCTTCCTGGTGATATGGTAGGCACTCTACAAGCAGGGAAGTCCTTTTGCTATGCCTGAAGTCTAATTTAGAAAGTAAAGTCGACAGGGCATGGGGACCCAAGACCAGGCTAAGAAGAAGAGTGGGATTTCATAGTTGCAATATGCACCCACCTCAGTGGCTCAGAGCAGGTGTGATTTGAATCAGCTTGTGGAGCAAATGCAGGTCAGTCATGACACTTTAGCATTCGTTCAGCTGACAGAATGGAGTAAGAAGTTGAAGGTTAAATATACTTCTATGCTTGTGTAAAAAGAAGGGCATTAACACAGGCAGACCCTGTAGTCTGAGTGTTTTTAACAGTAGCCTGGAATAAAGCAATTGCTTACTCAAAACTGAAAATTTTATAGTGAAATTTCATTTCATTGCTAAAGAAGTTGAACATTTTTACTCATATCGTAGAAAAATGTGACTCTTCAATGATGCCATGGTGTTCATATAGTTTCAAAGTTTAAACAGGGAAAACTTTGCAGCCTTAAAGGGGGGGTCACCAGCTTGCAGAACTTGCACACAGGAAGAGGGCACATCGAAATCCAACATTGTCCAAAAGCACAGAGGTGGGTTGCTTTTTTTTTCCCCTGCTCAAAAGGGAACATAAATAGGGCTACTATCAGAAATCCTATTTGTTTCTACTTCTGTTTCAGAAACAGCAGTAGTGTTTCCAGTGACGCTGCTGGTAAAATGTGGAGATGCAGCTCATTCCTATGTAGTGTCCCCCACAGCAAAAAAAAGTGGTAGTGTGGATTCTTTCTGCTGTCAGTAGGATTTACCACAGGCTAAGCACGTGTGTTTGCTTACCAGGCTTAGCTGCCTTACCTTGATCCATGCAAACGATTCATGCTTACCACAAAGCACTGCGCAGCGCAGCCAGTGTCCGCTGTGCCAGCGGTGCTGCGCCTTCAGGTGGCAAAGGTTCTTCTGCAAAGACTGGCATGCGTTTGAAGGGCTGCACGCCAGAGGTACAGCGGATATTAATTTGACTTGGAGCCTGTCAGTCATCCAAATTAGTGGGGATCTTCATCATAGAATACTTCTTTATTGATTTCTCCTCCATGCTTGCCTAAGATACGCTTGCTCTTCTTTGTTTGGCTTTCCTTATCCTTCCTTCCTCCCCTCTCCCTTTTACTTTCCTATGCTTTGGCCACAATAAGTTCACCTATATAGACATAAATACTCATCTAAAGAAAACAGCGCGTAATAGACAGGCATACTAAAAGAAGAAACGATTTATTACCTCTTGCCTGTTGTACACAATGGACGGCTTTGGTAAGAAATGGGGCGCAGAAGACCTCCCTTCTCTCTTGCAGCAGCGTGGCTCTCTGGAGCGGCTGCAAAGCAGGCGATGGACTTATGCTCTTGTAAACACTGATGGGTGAAGCGAGGCGCCAGCCCTGCGAATTTCCTATCACGGCACCCTCTCTTCCACTGCATTATGCAAATGTATTACGCGCGTTCACTGCTCTCAGCATTTCTTTTTCAGGCCCCATCTATATAGAATTACTGAAGTCATCTAGGTAATAACTTGAAAGAAAATAGACTCATTCAATGAAAGATTTAAAAATTGCAATCAGCCCTTGAAAGAGGGAGTGAAATAGGGGACAAGTAACAGATGGTGGTGGTGGCTAATCTTTCAGCCTATTATTTTACCATATGGGGGTCTATGCCACAGACTTTCATGCTGAAAATACAAGAGAAATTAATCATTATGTGACAATATATTATTTAAATAGCTCTGTTGCAATGATATTTGCCTCCATCTAGAAACCATATGCAAGAGTATAGGCTCCAAACCAAGATACAGCTGCATGTAGGCTGTTTTTGTGGTGACAGACATCATATGACTTCAGAGCAAAAAGAGCTACACCACTTAGTTTAAACAGAGAAAATGAATTTTCTGGCTATGCTAAGGAGTCTATGACAGGAAACCTACATACAAAAACCCGATGGACTCTAATAGGAAATGATACTTTCTCTGTGGAATTGAAGAGAGAATTACATCACACACGTAGGACTCTCTAGGATGGTTAAAAAGAGAAATTATTTCATTCTGCGTTATGCCGATGGTCTCTTAGCTGGCCTTTCTCCACTGGAGGCAGGAGTGCTTTAATAGCCACAAGCCTTTATAAATCACTTCTATTCAACTATAGTAAGAATCTATAAATTTATGTATTAAAATCCTATCAAATTTCATAAGGTTTTTCTACAAGAGAAACACCCAAAGAGCAGTTCTATCTCTTCTATTTCTCCTGTAAATGTTTCCTTAAAATGCTATCAAGGTAGGATCATTTCTCCATTGGTAAACCCAGAACTAAGGTGCTAAACCTCTCATTAACTTTCCTGCTAGCTATCTTCTCTGTGGTTAAATGTGGTAAGGAGAAGGACCAGCTCCAAACCACTCCTGGCTCTATCTGACTACCAAAGTGTGTTCCGGAACTCACTCGGGCTTAACGTGGTTGTATTAGGCATGATAAAATTTATTTTAAAAACAAATATTGGGCAATAGAGGATTGTGTATGGTCAAGACTAGAAAGAAGATAGGATAGATGGTCCATCTTGAGCCTGCTCCAAGCCCCATGGCCATACCCATGCATCAGCATGCAGAGAGAAATGCTGAGAAGAGGTCAGGAATTGGTGTATCCATCCCCTAAATGATCTGATTGTTTAGTTGACTCAAGAAGAGAAAACTATTCTCGGAACAGAAGATGACTGAGTGGCCCACTTGTGTTATTAATTTATAGCAGCTTGATGTGAATGGTGGCCAGAAAATCTTCTTTTTTTTCTTTGCTCCAGACATGCTTGCTCCCTTAACCAGCTGTTTATCCCTTACCTACCAAACTGTCAGTAAATCCCTGCAGTGCTTCCTTGGTGGTGGTGTTGTCCCAACATGTTATGAACAGAAGGACATGTATGAATTAAGAGAAGGCAAAGACATTGCTATCCTCTAGACCCTACTGCTATGATTGCAGAGAAGCATAATCTGTTTCGTGTTTCATTCTTATTGTAGTTGCATTGATTTTGCATATAAAAAGGAAGTAGATTTTGTATTGTATTCTTAAGGACAACTCAGGTCTGTAACAGAACCCCCGTTACTACACTGCGCAAGAGCTTGCTCTCTCATTTTGCACAGTTTGGGCTCAGCCTAACCATGGCTAATGCTCTGAAATGCCATGGTCTGTTTGTGAGATACTGCCAAGGCCAGGCTTACAACTGCACTACAAATACAAATAACCGTCATTACTGGTTTGGAGGTGCATGGCTACGAAATGGAGCAGGAGCAATAAGAAAGCTTGAGGTCAAAAGTAAGCCATGAAATTTTGAGAGGCTAACAGAGCAGAGGTGAAGGTTGCACCTCTGAAAAATTGTTTCCCTTTGTATCCTCGATTCCATCTTTGCAGAAAGGACGTTTTCCTGTGTGTGCATAGTAGGAAAGAAATACGCACAATTTGACAATATATTTCATGCATGAAGCACTGACAAAATTAAGGTAGGGGTCTATCACTATTTACGGTGCTGCAACTGGCCTCGGTGAACTGATCCCCCTAGAACTTCTCCTGTGCCTCTGTCTACCCTTTCACTCCAGCCAGCCAGGGAACACTTTTTAACCTAAAATCCTCTTAGAAGGAAATCTGGGAGAAAGCCCAAAGAATAAAAATCATCACATACAAAGAAAATAATCAATCCTTATAAAATTGTTGTTCAAACTAGCCTGATGTTGTGGTTAGTGGTTGAAACAGCCATGGCTATACCCTCTTTTCATTTGACTTTCTTTTAACACTGGTCCCTCTGTAACCCCGTGTGTTTGATCAGATTTTATGTTACTAATCAAGGTGTAGACCAAGCCTGTCTTTCAAATCAAGGAGTGCAAGTGAGTTGAACCATAAAATGGCTCCAATTAAAATAGCTGGGGACAGAAACTCTTAAGATGAATCTGAAGAATTTTTTTAGTGTTGCTTTTTTTTTCTTGCATTCCCCAGATCAACACACTCCTCATTTGGTGTTTCTTGAATTGCTGTGTTACCTCTAGTCTCCTTTTCATACATCAGTAATAATTTTACTCTGTGAATTCAGGTAGAGATGTAAGCATTTGTTATATTACAATAATAAAACAACAAACTTGACAAACACAAGATACAAGCCTTACTTTCAATTTAGGAAGGGAAAAATTTTAGCTAGAAGTCATCTGTTTAGTACTCACCAACTTTTTATGGACAGCCACACCGAACTACTTAAAAGAATGGTGTCACACAGAAAGTCTGCGCTGCTGATCATATTAGTGATGTCTTTCATTTCGCAATGGGACACTCAAACGTTAGTATGAATCTTTTCCTTGTGTTTTTTGAAGGGCTTGATCATACAAACACAACTTCATAAGGTGTCTGTAGGGCTGCATTGAACCTCTCTCCTGGTTCCTAGAGAGCAGAAAGGAAGGAAAAAGAAAAGTGTTCACTCAACAGAAGAGTTCTGTTTTGCTCACATTTCAGTATAAGCTTGCCTATTGTGTATGTGAAACACACAGAAAAGGCAGAAGCTGAAATTACTGTCTTATCATCAAAACAGACTGATTCATGGTTTATGTGCAGCTAATTGCTTACTACTTAACCCAGTTCTAGCTACATCCCCATATGCAGCCTGTTTCAGTCTTTAAATGCTTTAAAGTCCGCTGAGGAGCATTAATTTGTTCCTCAACCCAGAAGGGTGTCCAGTTGTTGGGTTAGCTGTTAAAAAAAGGGAAAACAGTCATTTGCATCGGGCAGCTTGCTTTTTTCCATTTGATCAGGTTACAAAAGATTAATCAAACCTAAAGACTTCTTAGGATCAGGCAGTTCTCTATATTTGAGGAGAGCTCACATTATTTAACTCACTGTATGCCTTTTGTGAAGTACTGTTTGCCATTAGTATGTGTTATTTATCCAGTAGCAGCCTCTGAATGAATTAGCTCATACTCTGCTTTAACTTGTACCATCAGAACTTGTAGTTCAAACAGGAACATGCAGGCCCTATATTATTTAGGTAAGGAAAGTTTATTACTTTACATTTATAGAGCCTTAGTTCTCCTGTGACCTATAATCACAGAGGTCTTTTACTAGTGCTACCAGGAAGTGAACTCACATCCATTTCTAAAGGAATCCAGACCTTTGCAGCTTGAACATGAAATTACAGCTTCTGCAGCTCTATAAGAATATATTGTGACTTTCATCCTGTTATATTATAGTATATTTTAAAGCCATTATGGACAGTCTGGCAGCTGCTAGAAATCAGTGTATTGCTCTCAAAGCCAAATGAGCTTCACTTGTTAGCAGAGTTTGCTGGGGACTTGGCCTCTTCTGATTCCTGCAGGGCAAGGCATTCAATGTGGTCCATGATCTTGGAGCATGTGCTGCTGATGGTTTCAAACGGGTGTTCCTGAGCTGCTCAGTCCATTTGAAACTCTCAACTCCTGAATCAAAAATGGATAAAGGAAACTAACGTACCAGGTTGTCCTTATTTGTTCAGCACTGCCAACCTAGAATAATTACATTGCCAATATTTGAAGTTCCTCTGGATGGACAGTAGTGACATTTAGAGAACAGGCCTGTTACAGGTGACTTGGTTGCTCTCTAAAGAATCTGTATGCTCATACAATCAAACAGGTTGTCCTTCTCCTTGTGGAGAATAATGCTCCCATGTTCAGGAAATCTGTTTCCCATCAGGAAGCTGCTTCCATCTTGATAGAGGCCCTTGATTACATCTCTCTATGAAACTTTGCTTAGTTAAAGGTTCAAATACCTCTTAAGAATTTGATCTGGGCGGCTAATATGTAGCTTGTCTCTACAGAGTTGCAAGCCACGGGGCAAAGGCTCAAGAAGTCTTTGCTTGCCTTCATCCTCCTACTCACTGTTTGTGCGTGGGCACAATCAGCATTTGTTCTTAATGAGGCTATAGCTGCCCTGGAGCGAGGAAGCATGCTGAGTGGAAAGCCCAGCATCAGCACTCACACTGAGTGCTCAGGCTGGCTTTGTACACCGCGACCGACCCTTCGAAGAGTAGGCACACTGCGTTTTGAAAGTCCACAGTCCTTCGGGGATTCTGACCCATGTGGTGCGAAAATGAAAGATGAATTTTCTAAGTACGGGATCGCTCTCTAAGGAGCGCGAGGGTCAGCTTCACAGTGCTGTATGCAGCTACTTCAGTAAATCAGAATGGTTTCCAAGGGCCTCCAGCTGTGTTACAGCTCTTCTGTTGCTACTCCTGGAATATTACTGGAGAGAAAGGCAAGATCTTACACGCGGGCTGTGATCCTATAAATGTCGCTGCTCAGAATTCACCTACATGGAAGCACTTTTGGGGTAGAGAACTTTGGTTTCTACATCAGTAACCAAATCTCTAGCTCTCTCTGGGTTGGCTTGACCTGATGTAGTAAATAGGAAGAATGAGGGAAAGTTCGTGTTTGCCAAAAGACAGGATTTTTGTTGTGCCCTGTCTGAAATGATAAATGAATTGCTGCATGATTATTTAGGGGGCTAATTCAATCTGATGTTTCTCTTCATTTACCTCAATGAGTCCTGTTAATAGTACCTCGACTTAAAACTTTTGTGCTTTAATAGTCAAAAGTTGCAAAAAAGCAACATAAGAAAAAGAAAAGGCAATTAATTTTTCAAGACAATGATTTACATTAGCAATAGCTTCCACCTGTCTGCCTCTTGTGTTAATGCACAATCTAATTTTCTAACTTCAAATTAATTTTGAATTCTGCCTCTTTAAGCTCTGTAAAATTTCTGGTGGTGACCTCTACTTCTTGCATAATTACTGCTAATGAAAAGCTTAAAATGCCTCATTGAGTTGCAAAGTTATTTAAATACTTGTTATCCAGCCCAAAGCCTGAATTCCCCATTTTCTTTGGTGTACTTTTGCTTAGAAGGGCAAGTTATGAGTGTTAACAAACTGACTACAGAAATTTTTTACGTATTTGTCCTCACAGTTATGAAATACGTGTACTTTACATACTGTGAAAGAGGGTGGGCAAATTAAAAGAGCTAAGCATTTGTTATTTTTAAGTCTACTTTTTAACATATCTCAGGAATTTTGAGGCTTGTCATATAGTTGGGGTTTTTTTTCACACTTCGGGGTGATGGTGACACATCTTTGAAACCCTTGATACAGCCCTGCTTTAGCAAGACATGAAGAGACCAGATCCTGCCCTTTGCATGTGTCGGGTATCTGGAGCCATATCATGGAAGTGAAAGGGATTAATTCTGGTAAACAGGAGGTATAATTCTGGTCTCTGGATTTGGGAGTGAGTTTCTAATCTCAAATTTCCTTTATGTCAGCTCACGTAACCATAATTACCAGGCCTGGTCCCTCTTATCCCAGTCCCCTATCTGACATCTGTGCAGAACTCTGAAATCCCAAACTTGGTGTGAATCTGTGCGAGTGTTCTGGTTGTGGGAATTTTTTTTCTTTTTTTATTTGGGGGATTTATTTCTTTTTTTGTAATCAGGTGCACAGCACATGCCTGGTTCCCACAACTGAGAGGAAGCAGTTTCTTGGTGTTCACTCTCCTGGGCAGTAATTACAATTTGTCAGGAATGCAGTTTATTTTGTAATTCAACATTTCCCCATAGCACAATTGTGTAACACCTAGACAAATATTTGTTCCTGTTAAATGCTTGGAAAAAAATAAAACATCTTAGTGGAGGTCACAATAGGCCTAAGGTACTCACAGGAACAAAACTTTTTCTTTCTCTGTCTCTGAACCTGGTCCAATATTCATTAAACTTGTCAGTAAGACTTGCATTGAATTCCATAGGAATAATTCCAGATCCTAAATATTTGTAGTTCCGGGCAGATGCTATATTGACAGCCTTAATCTATTTATATATTCAGGTAGCATAGTAGAGGTAAAACAAGACTGTCAACATTGCCTAAGTATAAATCTTAAGGGACAGCAGCTGGGCATCACCACAGACCTCAGTTCCTGTGCTCCTGCAACCACTGGTTTCTCTGATAACAAGTCTGATAAAGGAACCAAAGCAATTTTTTCTGATTAATTTTGTACTGAAACTTCTCCTTATGATGTCAGGCTAGTACAATTTACACCATCTTTTATACTTCATCAAACAGCCCGGAAGAAGAGGTTAACATGACAGATACAGCAGTGGTGGTTACTACTTTCTGAGTCTCTTTTAAGTCCTTAAGGGTAATAAGCATTTAGAGCAGAACAAAAGACGTGAAATCTGGTAGTTGCAACCCAGGATTTCTTGTGATCGTTGGATAGTTGTAGTATTATGCAAAACAACAGCAACAAAGTTAGAAAATGGGAATGTAGGGCAAGCAGCTGTGCCTTTTTCCTCATTTTCTTTTCAACTTCATTTGGAGAGGAAAAAAGGCCAGGAGAAGAAATACTGCAGGAAATATTTTTTACTGAATATTCATAGCCTGCTGGTGAAAAATGACATGGTTATTAAAATATCTGCTGCTCTCATATGGAAATAAGACCATCAGATGTCTATCCCTATCAGGAAGCAATGCAACTGAAATGACTGTCAGACTATTTGCACAACGATGGCTCTTACTTAAGCTGCCACCCCTACTGAACTCCCTGCAGTACTACACCCCTCCGCCTGCCTCATGGTGCCCGAACAAAACAGGCAGAAGTGTAGACTTAGAAAAGAAAAAAAAATGTTCATGAAGACTGTGGTATTTTGTCCATGTTTTGGATGGACTGTATGAACTGTTTGAAACATATTTTGGTGAGTGACGTTACAATATAATCCATTTAAGTGGAAAAAAAAATTATTCTCTTTTTTTTTTTTTTTTTTGAGCACCTAATCATTTGCATGAAGCTTTTATTTTTTAAGAGTGGCTCCTTTTTCTTTTCCCCACATAGAATGGGAAGTTGTGTCAGCTTTCCCAATTAAGTGATAGAAGTGTTTTATCTCCTCCTGTCCCACTCATTCTATAGCGTCTTCTGAGTCCTTGTGGCAATCTAACTGGCAGAGTCTTCACACTTCAAGTCAGGGCACACAGAAAACGGTCTTGGTATATTCTGCACCCTTATTTTTTTTTTTTTTTTGTCCTTAAGGAACTAACGCTTTTTGCAGACATAACACCTTTTCATGTCAAGCAAGATCCCTGCTGATAGGAGATTTTCACTTGACTCGGGTTAAAAACAAAATGGAAGACATATCCAGTTGTGGAGCAAACAACTTTCTTGATGTTAGGAGTACCATTAGGAAAATTTGAAGGGACTGAGAGCCAGAAAGCCAAATCTGGGCAGAGCGCTCCAGGAAAGCTTTGCCCTGTGGGAGGTACCAGCAGCATTCTGAAGGAGCCACCTTCCTCTCCAAGGCTGGGGACGAACCCGTGAATCCCCATTAGATGGCTCCATCGTCTCCCAGGGTATGTGGATTACTGTAGGGCTGGCACCACCGTGACGTAGTTGTTGTTTGCATGGCTTGAGCCACGCTTGACTTTTTCATGAACCACAAGACGCTCAAGAGCCATGCTCTAGCTGATTTATGTACCAAAGATTTTCCATTCAGTTCCAAGCAAAATAAAATTGAGATTCACTTTAGCTTTGTAATTTTACAGCGCAGCTGGAACTTGATATTTTTGTGTCAAAAAGAGTCCTAAAGGTAATGACATTCCACACTGTTCCTTGGAAGCGCTTTGTGTCCATAAGAGCCAGATGAAGCTATGATCCTCTGTATGTGTCTTCATGCATGGAGCTTGCAGTGATGAGAAGAAATTAGATACAGAAAGCTAGGTTTTGATTACCCTTGACTGGAAAAAAGGAGAGAAAAATAACAGCATTTTCAAGGGCTCACAACTCAAAAGCCGGCCCCTAAAAGTTAGGAAATCAACCCGAAATCAGAAATTTTAAATTAAATAAAAAGAGTTGCTATCTATTTGGATTCCAGTGTTAAGCTATTAAGCACTAAATTTCCAAGCTTTTTTCAAAAGCCTTGAGGGTGATATGGCAAATATATATTTTCCTGTGTTTTAATAATAATTGTATTTCTGCAAAAGAAATTTCTTTTAGGTTATTTGATGAACTCTAGCCAGGCCTCTGGTGGAAAACCGCTTGCCTTTTTTTCTACATTGGACTTCCACATCATCGACCAGCTTGTTTCTATATAAAAAAGGTGACTGGAATTTGCAGGTATGTTAGTTATTGGTGATTTCGCGCTTGCTGCGAAGCCAGACCTTTGACAATTATAAACAGATGCCTCCATAACACATTTGGTTCTGCTCAAAAGATAGAAATGTTGTTTTATCCTCTACTAGAACAAGAATAGTGGAACCATAGCTTCGCTGGAAGTAGTAAAACTTACACAGTTACAGTTGGGGAGAAAAAACCTTTATGGTAAAGCTGTTATTAGTTTTATTAAATAGCAGTATTTTTATTTAACTCGGTTATTTGACTACACTTTATCCAGTGCAAATATTGAGCGGAAGTGAAGCTGAACTGAGGATGTTAAACCTGTGTTTATTCATCAAGAATGGCCATCACCTGGAGTTGCAGGGCCAAATTCAGTGGGTCTGCAGGCAAAGATTGTACTATCTGAGAAATATTGTTTGCCTTTTTTTGGGGGGGTGAGGGGGAGCAGGGATTCAGGTATTTCATAAAATAATCCCTGATCTACCAAATTTTACCTTCTGAACACTGTTGTCTTGTAGTATTCTAGAAGATAGACACAAATGAGCTTCCAAATTGAAGCAGTGACCCAGACATAGCCTTGGTAATGCCTTGGTAAACTGTAATCTTAATTTAAGGTTGACTATGGGCAGAATAACTAAATGAGGAAAATCTTTAATAACTAAAATAGGTACTACCATCTAATGTATAAATGTTGTTATAGTGGTTAATAATGCTTTGCAATAATGTGTGAGCACCTCTACCTTTCCAGTAATAAACAGATTGCATAAATGCTACACGTAGAAGCTCCCATAACCTGATGAGTTATTCCATTATGGAATTATAACTTCAACTCATGTGCAAAACTAATCATATGAAGAATGTTCATGTTTCAGGTGGTTGAAAAGAACAATGGTAAGTTAAAAGGCTTTTCGTCTTTTTTATTTTTAATCCACTGATGCTTTATTCTGTATGAACTCATCACTAGAAGACAGCAAAAATCTTTAAAAATCAAGTTACACAGGTAACAAGACTAGGATGTGCACAGAAATCTAAATTTTGATTAATTTATTTTTAATTAGCGAGTGCTTTGTGTAGTACAGTGAAACAAACTGTGTTTGCTAGTGTTTCTCCATTTAACGTACTTTATGAGAAAAGCCCAGGTTTTGAAGCATTTAAATCAATCTAATTTTGACATGCCTTTGACATGTCTGCTGCTTTTCATATTTTTCTCTCCATCATCTCTTTTTCTTTTTGGTACCTGGTTCTTCCTCTGTCTCTGTTCTCTTCATATTATCTTTCTTACTGCTTTTGGCTTCCTTTTCATCATCGAAGTTTCAATGGGCAACATTCTTTGAATCAGAAATTTAACACCACCGCACAATGAAGGACCAGACACCGTAAGGTTATAGGCACGTCTGCTCTACAGTCATAAGACAGTGATGTAGATATCCACGCTACGTTTGAACTGTCTCACTTGCTTAACAACACAGGTCTAGCCACCATATGAATCAGCATGAGATAATGTAACCTCCTAAGCAAAGTCTGCAGAATAGATGTGCGCTGAGTCCTGCAAAACCTTCTTTCATGGAAAGTAAGACCATGAAGTAATTTTGAGGATCCCTGTTTGGATCAGGATACTCAGACTTGGAAGATCGCTGCTGGATGAAAAAGTGAAATCTTTTACCATCTCTGGTGCACAAGTATTTGTGAACCTTTAGGTGTGAGTTGTCTTTCGACTGCATCTGGATCCTAGAGTGGCTTTCCTTCTTTTCCAGTCAGATGAGGCTGTCTCTGCTAGAAGAGCTTCTGGTTATGAGCTGGATTCACACTTCACGTAAGTGTGGAGATTAATTAAGTGAGGGACAGATACCCAAGACACTTACAATTAACGCCTTAAGTAAGTTATAAACCAGGGCTCCAAAGATGAAAGCTCACTGCTTGACTGATTTACTAAATCACACATTCCCCTCCCGACCACTGTTTTAAGGGCAGAATCTTTGCCAACTCCTGGCACGTGCTTTGGGAGTTACTCACTTCAGAGCTTCTTGCGTTATTAACATAGCAGTATTTTTCTCCCAAGCACTGAAGTACCTGCTCATGTTAAAGTCTTTGAATTTACATCACTTCATAAGATCTGATTAAACCTTTTAGACCTGCAAGTAGATGTTTTGCATATTGAAGAACTTAAACCCATACCTAGATCTTTCTGCCTCCTGGGGTCCCCCACATGAAAGGGACTCTCCATCAGCTTTTCAGATGTTTCTATTTTCATCCTGGAAAACTAGGATGACTTTAGGGATGATCTAAGAGGGTGCAAGTTACTTTGAACCTTGGTTTTCTGCTACAGGGTGGGCATGCTTTTCGGTTTCAAACTTAATTTTAAAAAAAAAAAATTGGCAGCTTTCAAGAAGTTGGATTTTTTTTTTTTTTCTTTTTCTTTTGGCATTTTCAGAGAGAGTGTTTGGAGTCTGGTCCAATACTCCTGAAGTCTAAGAGGACTAAGGAGGAGAAGGGAAGCCAGTATGGCTAAAAGCGAACTAAAGAGGTTATTAGAAGTAAAAAAAAAAAATACATCCTTCAATAAGTGGAAGTCCAAATGAAGAACATAGAAAAGATAATAAAACTCCTGGCAAGCTAAATGTGAAGCCATAGATAGTGAAGCTGGCCAAAAAAGATTCTGAGGAGCAAGGATGAAAAATCTAACAATAAAAACTTTTTTTTTTTTCCAAATACATCAGAAGCAGGAAGTTTGCCAGCAAGTTGATAGGGCCAATATATTACTGAAATGTGAAAAGACAACTATAGAAGGATGAGTCTATAGCAGATATGCTTGGAAGTATTAAATTTGCAAATGCTATTTATGGAGGGGCTCAAGGAAGTCTCCCTCTTGGAGCCAGTTGTTGGGGACTGTCCTGAGGAACTGCTGATACTGAAGTGCTTTGGTAGTAAAGGCCAAATACATCAGAAGCAGGAAGTTTGCCAGCAAGTTGATAGGGCCAATATATTACTGAAATGTGAAAAGACCACTATAGAAGGATGAGTCTATAGCAGATATGCTTGGAAGTATTAAATTTGCAAATGCTATTTATGGAGGGGCTCAAGGAAGTCTCCCTCTTGGAGCCAGTTGTTGGGGACTGTCCTGAGGAACTGCTGATACTGAAGTGCTTTGGTAGTAAAGGGGATGAGAATAAACCAAGACAACACCAGGGACAAGGGTCATGCTGTAAGTGTGCAACTCATGGAAAAGCTCTGAAGAAACTTGGAGAGCAGTCAGCTCTTCTTGCATCTTAACACTTAAGTCAGCCTTGGTTTGAATCTGTGACATCTGTATCCGATAACATTCAGATGATGAGGATCTATGACATTCTATATCTGATGCTGCTTTTTTGAAAAGGCTTCAGGACAACTAGGAAACTACAGAATTGCATGTGACTTCCCTATTTCCAAATCGGTATAATCTTCCTTTATTACAGTCAGAACAAACCCAAAAAACCCATCACCACCCCCTCCCTCAAACCGATGCTCATTACAGAGCAAAATAGACCAAATTTCCAGCCTCATTTCTTTTGTATGGATAATAGTTCCAAATTCAGTTGAAAGGTAATACTGTTTTTTTATCATTGCTTGACTTTTGACAGGACACTGCCTTCTATATTCTAGCTTGAAGTCTTACCAGGTTCTTCAGTCTAAATCAGATTCATGCACTGCACAGTTGGGATAAGGAGTCGAGCAGAAGTAGTAATACTACCTAAAAATCAAACAGGCACTGTGAGACATTTGGTGGTTCATATGTCTGGGAGAAAAGCTGGTGTTCCCAATTGCCTGTAGTATTAGTGTGGCTGGTCTGAAAGACTGGCCTCAGCTCTGTTCCCCATCCCTAGTACTCAGGGGAAAAATAAGGATTAAGGTTATTGTAAGTGATATTTTTGGTTAAGACATACAAGGGCCACCTGGTCCCTGCCTGATCACCAGCATAAGTCAGAACAGCCAGTTCATATTCCATTTTCCCTGGTCCCTTTGGAGCTCTGGAAAGCAATGGAAAAGGCCTAGAGCTGTGCACTTCATCTCCTCTTTTCAACACTCCTTCCGTTCCTTGGTGCAAAACCTACCATCTGTGTGGGGGACTGAAGCACATTTGAGGATAAAAACCCATCTGACCATCTTGTGCTTCCTAAGAAGCTTCCGCACAGAAAATTACTTCATCTGGCCTTTTTTGCCCTCTTTTTTTTAAACAGTGTAAGCAGCCTATACATGAACGTTGATATGACCTATGCATAGGTAAGACCTACATTGGTAGGGCTGTGTTCAGTAACAGCACAGCCAAAGCTCGGACTACTGTGCAGTAGAAGTCTCACTGCCGGAGTGCTATGGGGCCATGACTTTAGAGACATTTTGTATGTGAAGATGCTACCCAAAATGCCTGTTGATATAAAGCAGACATGCCCCTTTTGTCCCAGCGCATTTTGACTGCAGAGAGTCTTGTTGGTGGTAATATGTGGACTTGCTAGTTTCATTTTGGGTGAGGGTTTAGTTTTACTTTTCATGCCTAGTGTAGCTTTCAGAAACAGGGCAGTTGCTTCTACCTGGAAAGCTTTGACAGACCTCTCCTAACAGAGAGAAGACCTTTACCAGAAATGATGATGGGAAATCAGCTGCACATAACAGGATCTTAAGCATTGACTTCTGATTCCTTAATGCACCTCTTTTTTTTCTTTTGTTTTTGGGGGTTTTTTTGGTTTTGTCACAAACAGTGTATGGAGCCATGAGGCTCTAAATGAGCATCTCCAGGTGGTTGTTGCCTTTGTTGCGCCTTGAGCAACTGCTTTCAGCCTCCTTTACAGTCAGATAAAAAACCTTAGTTTGGGTGCTGTGGGTGCTAGAATTGCCTGAAAAAACCTTCAGGAATGACCAGACCGTTTAGAGACACTTGAAAATATAACTGGAGAGGAGCCCCTGCTTATCTGAGATTACTGTCAGGGTATATTGCCGATACTTTTTTAAGAAATATTTGGGGTTAGCTAATAAAAAAAAGTAAGCAGTTTCTGCCCAGTATTCTTCAAATATTTCTTTTTCATCTATGAAGATCATAGCCCTCCAGACTAATGAATTTTTCGCTTTTATCCTCATTTGCAATTTATTGGGTTTTTTTCTGATTTTATGTGCAATTGGTAATTGTTGAAGCTCTGAGACAGAACCTTCTCATCTCCCTTTAATCCAAAGACCCCTAGCACGAGCGGAAGGGAGGGCGAGTTTACCCAGGGCACTGCAGTTGTGCTGCGCTTACTCCACCACATCCTCAAATGCCATTCCAGAAACGTTCATCCAAACTAAACGTCTACTTTTCACAGCGGTGGGGAGAAAGTCTGTTTGCCCATGAACAAACAAATATGTAGGTAGAGAGACCCCATCCCTGGAAGCATTCAAGGCCAGGTTGGACGGGGCTCTGAGCAACCTGATCCAGTCAGCGGTGTCCCTGCTCACTGCGGGGGGGTTGGACTAGGTGGCTTCTAGGGGTCCCTTCCGACCCAAAACATGCTATGATTCTATGATAGGTAGACGGATGGGTTGGTGGGTGGATGGATGGGTGGATGGATGGATACAAAGGCTCACTGTGTGGTTACAGGGCTTCACAAGCCTGAAAACGTCCGGGCTTAATTTGCGCGCTGCGACTCTTCTGGAAGATGAAACGCTGTCCGGTTGCTGTAAAAAGAAGAAATCGCCGGTTTGCCCTGGTCTTTCCCTTGCTTCAAACACGGCGGGGACTGTAGCTGCGGGAGAGGAGGAGGAGGAGGAGGAAGAACTCAGAAATGAGATGGAAACCACCCAATCCTTATTCTTGAGTCAGCTGCAAGAGATGTGAAAAGGTTTCAGCCACCATCCAGGTGAGCACATTGTCACCTGTCTGCTCCGATGCTGGGTTAATGGGACCAGTAGCTTGGAACTAGTGTGTAAGGAAGCCGAACAACTGCAATACCTTTCTAGGAAAGGGGGAATTGACAAAGTGATTGGAAAAGGAGCACAAGCCCTCAGCCTCTGGAGGCGACTCCCATCATGCTTGAAGGAAAGACATCGCTTCAAGGAAGACATTATATATCGCCTAGGCAACTGGGCCACTGTGGAGAGAAGTATCCAGTATCTGAGGGAATTAGCCATGCTGGAGGTGATTTATAATGACCTGAACAATGAGCAGTTACCCAAAGATTCAGATGGAGTCCAGTGCACAGGATCCATGTGGTGGAAGTTGTTACAGAGTGCACCAGCACTGAAAACCACCAAAAAGCCAACCAACTTTTGGAGGGAAATCAAAGAGGTTTTCCATAGATAGCAATGCCCGCACATGCATTTTCTCTGCAGTAGGTCTTGCATGACCCTCAGTAAGTTACTTTATTTCTGGAAACCTGATTTATGGAACAGCAAATGGATGGATAGCTGATCCCCAAGGGGAATAAAAAAAATGTGGGTCATCACTGACTAGCACGTGGAAGGACCACCAAATTCCACAGTGATGTTGCCAGGCTGATAACTGTATTAGCAGATATTTCATACAAGCCTGGCTTGAGTGTTCCCTAGTAACTGTGTTGGGTTTAACAGCTTGCATAAACATAATGGAGACAAGCATTTCTTTACGATCTGGTGTCTCTCTGGTGTACCAAGTTATATCGAAGCATTTAGTGAGAAGCTGGCGATAGGTTATTGAAAATAATGCAGTTTGACGTGAACGGATTTTTGACAGAAATTCTCCTGGGGGGGGAGGGAGGGGATGTTTTGTCCTGAAAATATCTGATGCTCCGCACATCCACACTCTGCTAAGAGCATGCCAGCAGTTAGCCACATGAGAAACACCCATTTCTTAATTAAACGTATTTGACCAACGAGGCAGAGTGGCCGAGCGGACGTGTCGCTGCAGCTGATGCAGGCGGGCAGAAGTGGTGCGTGGCAGCTGTATCTCTGCACGGGCCCTCACCTCTGGTCACGCTTGTACGCAGAAGCTCCCCTGCCCCACGATGCAGAGGGCTTTGTGCAAGGAATCTTACTTGTGCTGGCTCAAACCGTCATGTGTCTGCCTTCCTTCTCAGCCAAACTTCAGTTCTGACCCTGCTGAGGATATGTTGCTTGTTTTGGAAATGCTTGCGATATCCCAGGGATGTTTATTTTCCACCCCAATATGCTCCTACATTGTTGCAAGCTTTCTCTGGTTGTAATGCAATGTTTGGCCAGGAAACAGAGAACACAAATGGAAAACAGTGCCCCAGTCTCCGGGAAACGTAGTGAACCTATGACAGAAAGTGTTTTATTGGAAACAAGACAAAGATTTCCAGAGAAATAATAAACAAACGGCTGGTCAGCAACCCTGTTAAGACCATCAACTTCAGATGTGTATTTCCTGGAAGGATCAAAGTATTTTGTTTAATGCTCTTCCTCTGCCCTCAGCAGGTAGGAGAAGCAGAGGGCAGGTCTGGTGAGAACGTCCCAAAGCAGATAATTAGATTTTTAGTAAGTGTAGCAGCAATACAGTTTGCATGACCAGCTGACCATCTACAGATTGGTTCCAGTAATGGGTGCAAACTGCTGGCTTTCTCCAGGTGTTTGTTGAAGACCAGCGCTTAAACCAAAAGTACAGAAAGAGCCAGGCTCCAGAGGGGTCAGCAGCGGGAAAACACTTCTCCCCTGCAGCGGTATGCGGGAACCTGTCTCTAGTCAGTGTTGACACTGGGGTCCCTTTTGCCAGGGTAGTGGAGTATTGGAAGGGTCACGACAAGACCCATGTTTTCTGCAACAAGGGCTCAACCCCTCAGCAAAGAAACAGAAGTTCCCCAAACCAGTGTCAGAGAACCCGAAAGCAGACCGTGGTGTCCATGAAGTCATAGCACCATCAACTCCCCACGCACGGGCTAGATGGAAGCGCAACTATTAAGGTGAGTCCAGGTACAGAGGCAGACCTCATTTCAACAACGCTGGTTATGTCTCCTCAGAGGGCTCAGTTGAGCCTTGCTGCACTATCACCGCCCTGAGAGTGCTCAAAATTCAGGTTCTCCATGCTAGCTAACACCTCTCCCTTCAAAACTATGTCACAGAGGGATACGACGTATCAGAGGATCCCTAGAAGGAGGACATCCCTTTCTGGTAGACCACAGACTGGTCCAGGGGAACAGCGGGGGATCATGTTCTCCCCTAAGTGGAAGTAGAGCTTGCAGATCTACAATAACCTAAGCATTAAGTCTAAAATGTTGTTGGGTGGCACCAGGTGCTTTAAATCCCACTTTGTGATCAACAGCAGAGGCAGGGAAGTAAGTGTGACGCAAATGAGAAAAGGAGGCTCGGGTAGGTGTTTCCTCATCCAGAATCATGAGGAGACTTGAAGAGCCTGGAGTTGAGAAAAATTGAATGAAAGGGCTAGAATGAGGAGGTTTTACAAATGCAGAGAAAGAGGTAGAGTCCTATATGACCAAGCCAGTCACAAGAAAGCGAGCCAGGTTCTTCTCTGGTTTAGGAAACGGCAAGGGAACTGATAGCTAAATACCAGCAGCAGGCTCTGCGGTGCAGATGGTAAAAAGTCAACCTTGTGACCAGCAGCACAAAGCTAAAGTCTTTGAGCAGACAAATCCTCGTACCTAATATGAAGATGCAGGATTACGGTAAGTATGTTTGCAAATTGACACATGAATATTGCAGTGGCTGTGGAGACGACGGACAGGTAGCCAGAACAGCTGCCGTGCTACCTGGGCCTTCTCTCCCCCTTACGAAGCAGCACAAATGGGCTTGCATCATGCTCCACGCTGGTGTCCAACACAGCTTGTTTAAAGCGGGACGGATTACTGCAACACGTCATTGCTTCCTGGAGTGTATATGTATCATCTATAGGCTACAGGTCCTCCGCGCTCCACACTACGCAACGGTTGAGCATCCAGTGGCACCTCTAGACTGCAGGCCTTCTCAACAGCAGTTGAACACAAGCCCCAGGCAAGCAGACACATACCATCTGCTCTCTCTCCTCTGCTTGCCTCACACAGCCAAGCCAGCATCTCCTTTCTGCTAGGAGGACCGAGTGACAGCCAGCTAGCTCTCCTCCAAGGCTCAGACCTAGCCACGCCAAGCAACTGGACTGTCAAACTCTGGTGGAACAGAGGTGGAGAAGACTTGCTAGCACACTGGAGTCCCCAGCGCTCTCACTGGGGCAGTGGTGTACGGACCTAGCTGCAATTTGCAAAAGGCATCAGTGTCATTGCAACTTTTCTTTGCCTTCAGGAACCGAAAGTCTGGATAGAAAGTTTCTAGCGGGAGTTTAAACTTGGCATTGCTGCACAGAGCCAACATGGCTCACCTTCAAAACTTAATACTTAAAAATGTGTTATGCTATGCATTTATATATAGTACAATGTACAATAGACATGGGAAGTCACCAGATTTCTGGATTGTCTGGGAAGTTGCTTTCTCGCTCTCTGTATACATCATGCTTAGCAGGGACAGGTTAAAATTGGTCTCCCAATACAGCACAGTCACAAGCATGTTTTGTTTTTGTTTGAAATTAGAGAGTCTTTGGACCTATTGCATTTCTCCTCTGACTGCAAACATAAACCTCTGTACTTGTACCCAGGTAGATCTGTGTTCCAGTAAAGAATAGCACACAATTGAAGTTTTGGCTCTGAGATGCTGTGTGTAGATCAGGTTCTTCTGGCCGTGTACCAAGACACATTTTCAGAGGCATGAAGGGTAGCGGGGTGGTTGACCTTCAACAGCACGTGGGCGCCTATTGGCCCTTTGCGCCCTTGGAGATCATTCCTTCATGTATTGTTTTGCCACCTGCTTACACAACCACTCGCTGCAATTTAGGAGTTAAACCCAACATTAGCAGCAGAAAAATCAGTGCACATAATGAAGAAAAACCAATTGGTTCTGGGCAAAGGCACAAAGTGCTTCAGGGGTCTGTTTAATATTCATTGTGCATATTCCTGAGGAACTAATGTCCACTTTTAAAGTTTCCCTAGTTGGGTTTTTTTTTGCAGGGGGGGGCGGGGGGGGAAGGAGGGGGAAGGATGTTTTTCATATCAAGACCTACAACGGGGTGTAAAGTAAGACTGATTAAATCAATTTCATCCTTGGTTTAGCAACAGTTTGTTCAGGCTTCTGGCAATAGCCAGACATTTGAAACACTGGCAAAGTTTGTTCTTACTTTCTTATAGATGAGCTAAACTACATTTTCAGCCCTTGAGCTCATGGGTCATAGCTCTGCTTCACCAGCTTCGGCTAATGATGTCACTGACACCCAAAACAGAGCAAGGAACTGCTGAATGCATCACTGCTAATATCATTAGTGGTGGGGAACCTAGAACTCCTGGTAGCTTCGCCTTTTGATAGAAGTCCAAAGGCAGTTCAGAAAGGTTGCTACAGAGCACAGACAGGTGAGAAAGCAACCATTTAAGTTACCTGCTTTACAACAGCAGTAAAATCCATTCTATTTTCTGCAGGAGCAAAATATGAAAAGAAGGTTCAGATCATTTAAATCAATTATTGGGCTTTTCAGTGACATGTAAAGAACTCACCAACCCATCTTGCCCCAAATTATCGTGATTACACTCTGTCTGCTTGTTTGAAAAAAATCCAGCCTGTATTTCAACTTTTTATCAGGTTATTTCTTTAAAGTCTTCCCCATGTAAATAAAGATCGAAAAATAGTAATGCAAGGCTGATCGTGCTTTAAAAAGTCCTGCAGTAACCGTGCTTATCTTACTTGAAATGTTTGTTCTTATCCATCGCATATTTAAAGAGACTTTTTTTTTTTATATATGGAGCATGCTTGGAAATATTATTCATTTATCTTTGTTTAAAAAGCCTACAAAAGCAGCCTTCACTTGTGAAGCCAGGACACCAGTCCTGACTGTTTGACCCGGGCTAATCTAATTTCCCCTGCAGGGTGGAGCACCCCAAGGACTGGGGGTTTTGGCCCACCCCAGCGGATGGAAGGACAGTTTGGGGCAGGTCCTGATGTCATCCTGGTTCACATCTGTGGAAAACAGCAAATGCAGAGTAATGACTTCACTATGAAGATTTTGTGAAGCTGCCAAGGAACTACTTATGAATCCTCTGAAAGACTGTGAGAGCATGCATAAACCTTCACCGAGACACAAACTTCGGTTCATCCACACAGCTTGCTTAACGCCTGTTGCCCAGTGTGGTAATATAAAGTCATGAATTACAAGGTGATAGGGTTTGCTTGTTCCCGGCAAACAGGTTTGTTAAATCTACATGACCTTCTGTTCCAGAAGAAACCCTTTAAGCAAAAGGCTGGCTTCCACCCAGGTTTAAAAAGAGAAGATTGGTTTTGAATGGGCTGCATTAGCAGGAGCCTGCGACCAGCTGGTGGCAATGATCAAGCACTCTGGGATAGGCTAGAAAAGATCAAGGCTTGCTCTCATAGCAGCTTTTTCTATTTTATTTTTTTTTTTTTTAAACAGAGTTTTGGTTGATGGGAATTGTACCAGAACTTGAATGAAGGGAAAGACCTTTCCTGGGAAGGTAAGCTGCTGCTGAACGGCACTCGGACATGCTAGCTGCTTTACACGTGAGCTGTTCTTTCTTGGGGTTTGTTTTAAGCAAAGCCATTTTTATTCTGTATCTTCTGTTCTATGCAGAACTTGCAAGAATTCACATATAACCTGGTGTGTGTCTTACAGTGGTCTTCTTATGTCCTACTAATTAAGGCCTTGCCTTTAATTAATGCTTTATTTATGATACTGTAAATAAAACTGCCAGTAAATTCTAGAAGCACTGCTCTCTGCTCCCGTGGCCCTTGACACCTCTTCAGTTTGCTTACGCTGGGTGCCAGAGTTGCTGTTAGCATGTCCTTCCCCCACCAGTGCTGTGGTGTGCCTTCTGCAGAGGAGGTTTGACCTGATCAGAGAAGAATGAGGCTGATTCTGGGCCCGTCTCTAGAAAAATCTCATTATGTGGCTTTTTGTAACTGCAGAGTAGTGTGTTGCTGGGTTTTATTTACCTCTTAACCAAGGGGTGGGAGGGAAGAGAAACACAGCTTCTTAATGAGCATTGGGAAACAAAGGATGGCTTTGGAACTGTCAAGGCTTGCAAAAGTGTAAAGCAAGACTTTCAGAAGGGCTTCAACGACCTATTTTGCCTATGAGGAAAGGTGAGCAAGAGACTCCATTTATAGGAGGTCCGGCATCACAAACTAGAGTCTTGTACTTTCAAGTGCCTTTTCTAATGACAGGTACCCAAGGGCAACCTGAAGTCCTTGTTTAAGCTCCAGTTTACATGCGAGCATGCCAAATACAAGCATTTGTAAAGCTGGTTGATGGGAGGGGAGGGAAGGGAAGCGGGGGGACATAGCCCTGATTTTTGAGCTAACTGTCACCATGCCAGTTGATATAAAATTGCCAAGTGAGGTTAAAAAGTGAGCTGCATTTTTTTGGAAGAGGTGTTTATGTGTTTCGAGGGGCATTGAGTGGAAGAGAGAAGACAGGAGGTGAAAGTATCTATTGGATAAAATTGGCTTGCAGGTTTTGCTGTGGATGTTGTTTTGGGGGGTTGGTTTTGGTTGGTGTTTTTTCTGGTGGTTTTTTTAGTGTGTGTCCCTCCCCCAAGTGCTTAGCTAGGCTGAATAGAAGCCAACACACCAAGGTGGAGTGAGTTTCTACTTTTTTGGTGCTTCCAAAACCAGGAGAGGGAAACAAAGCACCATGCTACTTCAAGAATCTTCTGGCCCAGATTGCTGCATAGGATGCTTTTGTGTTAATGTTTATGAAAATGTTAATTATGCCAACAGTACTTTTTAAAGTATTTTTGCATGTCTGACTTTCCCAAAATGCACCTGCTTATGGGGAGGGGTGTGTGTGTGGTTTTTTTGCTTTATGTGTTTTTGCATTTCCCATGAGCCTTTTCCTGATGACAAGGGGGGGGAAATCTGTCACTCCGCAAACTACATTGCGTGATACCATTCCTTGTGTTTTTTCCACTATCCCTAGTTTACTGAGATGCTACAAATTCCTCAAAAAAACCCACCAAAACCCCCAAACTTCTTTTTAAAAAAAGCAACCTAATTAAGTCCTGACTTACCTGCAGCTGTGTTGATTTGCAACCACTTGATTGATTTCAGTACAAGTGTCTGTAAGAAACATCGTAGCTCTTTTACTTGGAACCAGCTTTTGATTTGGCTGCTTATTCATCTATTACTATTGAAATGTAACTGCCCTTAGAGCAAAAGGATATGCCCAGTGTAACAGTGGGCCTATAGTCATTTTGTGGATAGGAAATTTTGTTTAAAAAAACATGAACGGTAAACCCTGTTACTATGAAGTTTTTGTAGGTAGGTTGGATGAAGGTTTCTGTAGATGCTCCCTTAGATTGTCAACAAATGCACTGTAGCATTTCCATCTTGTTGGCACTTTTGCACCACCGAGTTGGGTAATAAGCTGTCTAAAATGACAGGAAGCAAGGTCAATTAGGTCTGAACTGCTGCTGCAGGGCTGTGGTCAGGAAAAGAATGTGGGACAGAACCAGAGTCTGAGTATTTCTCAGTTCTTTTTTTATTCGCAAAGTGATGCCTGCTTTTACCCCTTTGGTATTAGCTCCTATGATTTCCCTTGTATCTAATTTGTTCTGTAAGTAACTTTTTTTTTTTTTTTGGCAGATGAAACATGAAATTGCTCCCAAATCAGGGTGGTTATTTGATATAACAAGGGTGCTGAGGCAGCAAAATATTAAGCACGTACATATGACTAATGACATCGAAGGCCCAACATCAGTGCATTGTTCAGAGATAGGCAGGACTAGAACGACTGCAAATGAGTTTGGCCTCTCTTTCTTTGACAGCTCTAGAGCCAATCTTGAATATCAATAGCGAAGGTGTTTGCACACAATCTACCCAGTTATCTCCACCAGGAGATGTGCAGGCACTGACACATGTAAAGTAAGCTTAGATCAGGTGTATAAGTAGGAGGCTGCTCCAGTATAAATGAGAACCAATTCCATGACTAGATTTAATTTTTAAGGAAATTAGGACATACTGATTTGTAACACTTGGTGCACAGAGTAAAAAAGCACAGAGCAGGTCCAGCTGTTCTGTATAAACGCTGAGCAACCCCTGCTGAAATGATTATCCCTAAAAATACAATTAAATACATTCGATGAAGGAGAAAAGATAGGAATTGATAACTTTCACTAATCTCCTTTCTTCCATGTGTAGTTTTAAGAAAAGCATAATTTCCTCAGGCAATATTAAACAATTAATAAACTTAAAAATTTGCCTAGATATGTATGCCTATTTGGAAAGCATGTTATTTGAGACAATTCCTTTCTTTGAAGATTATCACAATCTCCTGAGTAAGCCATTTGACCACTAGAACAAGTCTTGCACAGTGACGGCGAACAAAGATATGCAAATACCATTTAAAATTAAAAGAAACTTGCAAATGCGGCTTTATTTAATTCTTACAATAGGGAGGCACTTTTACATTTTAAAAAAAAAAAAGAGAAGTTTCATTACAATTGCAATACTCTAAAATATTCTTCCATGAAAACAAAAAGAAATGGTGTCTGTGTGGGGAAAATTAAGTGATTTTTGTTTTCTTTCATTTCACCTCTATACCATTTATTACACTTAAAGAAACAAAACCTAAAAACCAAAACCAAACCTTGCCTTCTCCTGTTCGCATGGGCCGATGTAAGTGTTTAGAGTATTGTTGATGCTTTGTGTTCCTCATCATTTCCGTGTTTGTTGTACAAGGCAAAGAGGCTGACCCAAGGGCTTTCCAGAATTCAGTGGGTGCTGCTGAGATACTATAAATGACGTAATCAAGTGTATTTGATGTCAAAAGCCCCAATTTAGCTCTGCCTTGCATGCAAAACCTGCTTATTTCAGTCAAGTTATTCCTCACCTTAGGCTCAAATGAAGAATATGTGTGTTGGAATGGGAGGAGAGCAGAGTGGGATGCTTTCTTGCAGTTATTTCCCCTCCATGGAGTCTTGAGAAATTAAAGCTTTTTTCACGTACCATCATAGGAAAATGAATTAGTCATTCACTGGCAATTAGCCC
>NW_009260608.1:1814353-1845111 GCF_000687185.1 Egretta garzetta
CTGGCTGGTGTGAAAGTTGGAGCAAATCCTGTATTGCATTACACAAGTGGGACGTGAAGTTAACAATAACAACAACCTCAGAGAAAGCAATAACGTTGAAAGATGGGTTCAGATTCTGCGATACTGATGTACTAATACTAGTACTCAACAATGAAAGAAACCTCACTAATGTCACTGGGAATATCTCTGGAGAAAGGCAATCCTCAGAATGAATATTGTCACAATCCATCCTTCTGTACATATATTTCCACTTCAGTATCTCAAGTGAAGAAAGTAAACCTCAGGTCAAGAATCCTGGCAGATAAATGTCTCTCTGGTTGATGGATGAGAGTATATATTCATCGCTTACAGCAATTCTCTTGCTATTTGGTTTGGGGTTAACAAAACCACTACGTGAGCCACACAGGGAGGCTTCTGGTTGTGTGAAAATGAGGTTGGAAGTGGAAAGAACCCTCAAAGGACGTTACAGAAATATTAGAAAAGCTTCAAATGAGCACACCTGAGGAAAACAATACTTTTCTAATTACCTGTTCCATTAAAGTTGGCTGAGCAGAATATGGCTTTACATTCTGATGTTACTAGCAAAATTTAGGCTTTCAAGTGTGTCAGGAAGACAACTGCAACAGGCTCACTAATAAATCTCTTCTGGGGCTCTGTGAATGCAAGGTTGACCTAAATAAAGGGAATATGATGGACCATTAGAGCGTGCTCATATTGAAGGTTTGTCACAAATGGAAGAATGCTTGCTGCAATTTCTCAGCTTTACTTAGCAAATTCCAGTTTGATGTCCTGTGATGAAGACCAGAGCTCCTCCTTTCAAGCCATCTCCTCTGTTTTCCAAAATTGCCTGGGGTGTATTGTAACCCACCTTGAAAGCAAATTACCTGACCTAATCCAGAACTCTGTTAAAAGTCTAAAGCTGTGTTCTTAAGATAGAAGAATTAAAGCTGGTACACTACAATGAGCTATTTCCAAAAAATTGAGTCACTTCAAAAACATTTCAGTTTTGAAGTTGCTTTACCAATATTGAGATAAATTTGTAAACGTATTTGTGGAGAGCTTGGGCTCCAGATATTGGGGTATTTTTCCTTTACCAAAAGCACATACTACAAAACCTGTAGAGATTTCTCTTCATATGTTATGCTTGGAAAAGTTTAATGAGACTGGTTTTGTTTAGATTCAAATACATTACCAAAATTTGCAACTTGTAATTTTGTGCTGAGATATGAACAATAAGAAGTAAAACTGGTTCTAAACAGAACTTCCTGAATTTTCTCTCCAAACTAAATGTATCAAGGATGTACTATGAACATGGAAGATAAATCTAGCTTTAAGATTTATCACTGATATGAATAAAAGAACATTTTACAGAATTTTTATCTTGATTGTCTCTTTACAGCTGAAAAGAGGGAATTTTTCCCCCATTCTATGTAAAAGGGAGGAAAAACACGCTGTTGATTATTTTCCTGGCACATTTTGAATAAAATAATACAGGCTTCATTATGGCATGAGACTAATTACGCAAATTATATCTGAAAGAAAAAAGTTAAATTAAGAACTGAATGGTTACTGCATAATCAGTGGGCACGAGTGAGATCTAATGTCATTGTGTTTAGAAATGGCTTCATCCAGATCCAGCTGTCTGTTGTTGACCTTCACCTCCATGCAGCCATTATAAAAAGCGGTTACTAACGTAGCACCCAAAGGAACATCTGCACAGAAACACATTCAACTTATTAGGCCAAGGCATGCAAATTCTTATGTATTTTTCAGATTAGCAAAAACATGGGGAATACGCCATTCCCCATCCATTAGTCAGCTGTGGGAGAAAAGAGCAATTTGGCAGGAAACACTTAAGTTCTTCTCCCTTTTCTTTAAGATTGAGACAGTCAGCAAAGCTCAGAAAGGTCAGTAAAGTTTGAATTATGCGTTAGAAGTCTATTCCCATTCAGAAATCTAACCACATGAATGTTTTTCATAGTAGCATTCACAACAGTGAACCAGTAATTTGTTTCCTGGATTCCACTGTTCTTGTCCTGACCCACAAACAGATGTTTATGGGTTTAGAGGTCACGGAAAGAACCATCGCGCTTTTGCCAGAAAGCTACTCTGGATTCAAATCTGCAAGTTCTCAGATAGGGGACCCCTGGGAAGTCCGCTTGTTTTACTGCTTCTTCAAAGTGAATTCTGGTATTGTTTGGGTTATGGCAACATCAGATCATGGACATGCTTCCAGGAAACAGTATGTTAAGGACAAAATAAAGCAGGTATTGCTCTGAGGTCTTAGGGTACAACTGGATTCTTACAAGGTAGACATAAGGTGATCCAAGTACCTTCAGCAACTAGAATGAGGATGCCTAGAAGCTGATCTCAAGAGCATAATCTTTTTTTTCAGATGTTAATCATCCTATCCCTCCTAGAAGATTGAGTTGATTCTCTGGGGAACAAGAAATGTTGCTTCCTTGTGATTTTATTTTGCTGTAAGCTGAGGTATTGCACAAACAGTCCTGTGGAATTGTGCCCTTCTGCTCTTTTTACTCCAGAGGTGATAATGGTGCCATCATAGAACTATGCAAGTCTCAGCCTGCACTGGTGCTAAATTAATTAACAAAGAGGTATACTCCCTACACTGTTACTAGTTTGAAGAAATGTGTATCAAAAAATGGGGACTTCAGCTCTTCATGAAATGCTTATTTTTTAGATGCCTTTTAACCATACAGTTCTGTGCACTGTAGCTCAGTGTGGGGATCCTTACCCACCTTTTTATACTGTTCAGTAATCCCAGAGGCTTTTCAGGGGGGAGTTAAGCGTGAGTAAATTAATCCACGTAAGCCAAACTAGGGACCTAAAGCAGTTTTCCTGTATTACTTTTTTCTCTCTTTGGCAACAGAGGCTCTTGTGGAAGAGGCTCCTTCGGATAAAGTGGGGGGGTTTGTTGCTTTTTTGAGCCCTCTAAGTAGAAACTGTTTAAGCATACAGAGGTTTTCTTGTTTGCATGTTGAAGATACTTTTAAAACTGAGAGATTACACTTACTTTTAAGGAGCAGCAAGTATAATACTAATACTTGCTACTTACCTATTTGGCATGCATGACTGAAGCCAAGGTCCTAGCTCTTAAGATGCCTATTCCTCTGTGGCTAGCAATGTACTAAAAAGAATAATTTAAATATCACAAAGATGAAGAGGTCTTAAAAAATGACCAGAATCTTAGTTAAGGTACTATGGCTCAGTTAACCTACTGACTCACCTCTGCTGAGTGAATACTGACTTTATCTCTCTTTTAAAAGTGAGCAGGTATTACAAAAACACTGACACTTACATACTGCAGTATGTGACGGTACTGCACCATTAGTGCATTCTTCTCATTTTACACACTCAATTTCAATTGAACTCACCTGGTTATCTGGTTTCCAATACATTGCATACCCATTCAAAAACAAAATTAGAGGAAAAACAGTCATATTTAGTGCCTAAATCTTGTTACATCCTCGATTACCAGTGTATGAAGACTTGTAGAGAACAAGTAAGTTCTAACACATGGGCCTGGATACCGAGGCAACCACCACTTCAGACAGAGGCTGTGGTACCTGCAGTGCTGTCCTAAACACCTTGCTTCTATTCTGACAAGCAAGTCTACAGGGTGGAACCATAATTCTGACTTCCCCTGTGTACACTACCTTGGAAGAAATGCCTAAAGAGATTGTCTCCAATGGATACGTAGTTCCCCCCCTTTCTATTTCTGTGCGCTCTTGTCTCCTGCAGAAGAAACATGACGCAGATAAAGACCAGCGCTATGACACTGCAACCTACATGTACAACGGATGCCAATTCGAGGCCGTGTTGGTCAAACTATTGGAACTTCCTTAGGAATTGTGACTACTCTTCCTAAAATAACTCCAATAGGGGACACACAAAACCTCTGCCAGTAGTAACATTGTAACCATGGTGCCTTTCCTCTACCAATTTTCAAGTTTGAGGAACTTAGGCTTTGAAAATTCCTCATCTGTGGCAATGCTATTTTTCTTCATGATTCACCCTGAAGTCAAACTATTTTATAGACAAGCATATGTATGCTTCGTGTACAAAACAATGCTTGTACATGTCTTAAGACTGGGGATACACTTGCAGCATGCTTTAAACAAAATAGTTGCTGTTTCAACACACTTTCTGCCTTGTGAAGATTGCCAGTCATTTATTGCCCACCATTTAATTGCTGAAACCATATTCCTGACTACTTCTGCACTTCTGACAATTTACTTACAAATGCCTGCTTTTCTTACATGCTTGATGCAGTTCCTAAATTGTGCCAGCTGGTGGCATTTCAGAAATATGCTATGCTCACTCCTCCCCAGCTCAAAAATCAAGACATTTCCCAAATTCAAGCCTCTAGAGAGGAACTCATGCCTTTTAACAAGCCTAATAATGCTACTGTTGAAAAGCAGGTTCCCTCAAAAGCTGAATAGAATGGATGACACAAGAAGCACTTGGGAAGGAAAAAAACCCCTGCTTATTTTTGTACAGTTGTAGGCTTTTTCTAGCTTGGGTAAGGCTGAATATAATCAGGCTTGTACAAATAATCACATTAATGAAAAGAAATGTAATTCACCTGGTAGGCCGCCCAAGTAGGTAACAACATTTGCCATCATTGCTTGATGCAGGACAGACAGTTGCTCCGAATTGCTTCTGTCTGTGTGTGAATCAACAGACAGTTCAAGCTGGTGTTTGGTTACTACAAGTCCAACCAGCACTTTTCTGGGTGTACATAACTTCTTTGATTCCAGATGTGCAACCATGATGTTCCCAATGGTCACAATGATTTTCTAAATGGAAGAACAGTAGGTCACAAAATATGTCATGTGTAACTTCAACACACAATTTTACTTGGTTCTGATGCATTTTATATTTTGAAGTAGAAGAAAAGGAAATGTTAGAGCCCCATTTTAAAGACTGGTATCTGAAGTTGGAAAAGTTACCAAAACTGATGGATAATCATCACCTTTGGTGATGAATGCCATTCATTTACATTCTTAAATTTATAAGTGAGAATGTTCACTGAAAAAAAACCCCCAAACTTGGCTATGGTTCTGAGGTGAAACCCTGTTTCTCTTAAAGGCAAAAGGAGTACTGCTACAGCTTCAAAGGTAACCATGCGTTCACTATAGGTTCTTATTTTGGCCAAAAGCATGGATTAGCCATGATGTATAATCATGCTCTATCTTGGGATACCTGATGTAAACAGATGTAAATGGAAACTTAAGGACAAAAAGATGTTTATAAATTGAAATTAACATTCATGATGCCATTACTATAATATCATCATTCTATTTCTGTCATGTTCCTCTTTGTGCATTTGGAAGGAAAGGTTAAAGAAGACATAATGTAATGGATAGTACCTGACATAAAAGCGCTTAGTCTTTAGTCACTGCTGTAGCAATCGTTAATAGTAATATGTTTTCTGCACATCACTATATGACCTAAGTGCTTTTCAAAATATTAATTCAGCCTACCAGCTCCACTGCAGGTTAAGTGTGAGTACCTTTTTTAGTCTGATTTTTCACAGATGGAGTAGTAAGTTAAGTGAGACAAAACCAAGAGGTGTGACTTATGCATATCAGCTGCTATGATAATTGTAAGATCACCTGTGAGTCAGAAGAGTTAGAGTCCACTATGGACAAAGCAAGAGGCACTGTTTCATTAGAAACCAAGGCAAACATAACACCAGTGTCTGTGGATGGGCGAATAGTCAGAGTCACATTTATTAGCCAATCTTCAGTACTGTCAAGATTATCTGTTTTAAAAAGAATAATTGAGATTAATAAATCCATCTGCTAATGAAAAATTAATATGGTGTTAAAAATTAGTATTTAATCTGCTCCCACTGTGGAAAAAATAGTACTAACCTCCAGAAAAAAACTGAACTTTGGAACTTTTAGAAAGAACTATAAGTCTAAAAAAAAAACTCAACCACCCAAATAAGCAAAAAAAACCCCTTTAGTCCTGCATCTTCCCTAATCTTCTGTGCTTACTGGACTTTTTTTTTTTTTTTTTGCTACCTTCTCTATTCTAACATGGAACAGGTGCCACATTCATTACAGGTCAGTTCAAAATTAAATACAAAAACCTAATCTACTCCTAAATTGCTGCCACTGAGTAGAAGATTGGCAGTTCTTATACACGTTTACATTCCAAAGCAGTTCCACTATTAAAATGGGAACGTGCAGGTGCACAAAGTAAATATGCAGATGGTACAAATATAATTTAATATGATGCGTTCATAGTGAAGCTAATAAAAAAATTGCTATTTAAAGAAATATTTGTCATCTGATATCTAGCAGATTCTTGAGGAAGCAGAAATCCTAAATATGAGGTGAGGTTATATTCCTACACAAAGCCAAATGGGCAGGGAGACAGTGAGTGGGCTATAACAGCTCATAGAAGGGCAGTAGTAGGTGTGGGCAGTCTCTTGGAAATGGGGGTGGGGGCAGGAGGTGAGAATAGAAAGTAGAGGGGAGCAGCAGCCCCAAACACCAAGGTCAGAAGGAGTCATGGCAGCATGGTGTTAGTGAATGAATGGAAGGAAAGTTGAGGACACTTGAGTGGCATAGGAAACTCTGATGTGAGTTGGTTGGAAGCATAGAACATAAAAAGCTGGAGAAATCTTTTGAAGTGAGCTAGGGAATTTAAAGACCTGGGAAACAATAGTAAGTCCTGGGATGAAAAGGATTGAGGATCAGAGCAGGGTTGAAAGGCAGCATAGCATTTGAGGATGGGGAAGAGTATAATGACAACAGGATTTGGATCGATGCTCAAGAGATGTCTCATTTTGGGCGCTCAGGTGTGCACAAGGAGATCCTGGACTGGAAATTTTGAAATTAAGGCAGGAGGTCAGGCAAGAAAGTTCTGGGTTCAGGAAGGAGCAAGAGGTGCACCTAAAACCTCTAGATAGGACGTTCATTTAGAAGCAGAAATGCATACACAAAACTACCGGTGATCCATTTGCCCATCGCCAATCTTCTTTTTCTGTCAGTAATACGATACTTTTCCCATCGATGAACAGGGGACAGAATTAGATCTTTGGAAAGTGAATGTATTCAACAGTGCTTATCCTTTGCAAATAAAGAATATGCTTCCTAGCCTAAAGCACTTCAGAAATTAAATGGATGACAACAATGGGATTGGAATTCTTATCCGAGCTAATTTCTAACAGAAGTTACAGGAATCAGTGCTGGATGCCATGGTGTATACCTTAGTTTCTGTGTGTGTGTCTGTCTTTTAACAATTCATCAGTCTCATCACCAGTCCAGCAAAAAAATATAGGAATAGCCAGAAAAATACTTACTATAGTTAATCTGAAACTTTGCCATTCCAGTGCCAGGGTAGAAGGATCCTCTCCCCACTGCTACTAAACAGTGTTTGCTTTGTTTTTCTTGAATAACTTCTTTTACACCTGAATGTCCCTGATTCATCAGGTTCCAGGCACGAATGCACCCATCTAACCGAGGGTTAATCTGTAGAAGAATTACAGCACTAGTGTTTGTATTCAAAGTTGTTTTAAAAATGTTAATACTAAGGCATTACTTTACATATGAACTTATTTCTGGGTAGCCAATAATAGCCTTGTCAATGCTGTAGGTTACAGTACTGATCCTGGGAGAAAACAAATGGCGTGCATTTAGTACCTCAGCTTTCAAAAGGTGCTTCTGATTTAATAACATTTCCCATTTTGATGCCAGTGATCTGTATGAATTAGATTGCTTCAATTTTTAAAGCTCACACTGTCCTTTTGTTTAGGTCACAACAGCTTTTCTGTAGCTGAAAGACAATGATCGCTAGCACTGTTCCTTGTTCAAGGTCTCATCTTCTTGCGCCAAAGTACAATGAAATTTCTGGAATTACTTTCTATTGGGTAATGGGATGTTGTTGTATTGCTTCATATTTTTTCTCTCAGCTTCACTTTTAAGCAAAAATGGATTTAAAAGAAAAGAGGTGAAGCCTTTGCTGTGCAGTTACTTTTTGCCTCTCTGTTTAGACTGCCAATTAGTTTGAGGACTCCAGGACTGAGAAGCAGACAGTTGCAACAACTTGACTGTACCCAGCCCCAGCATAAGACAGAGCTGTTGGGGATGGAAGACTGAAAGAATCATGGGCCTTGTCTAGTCTGGGCTATTGTAAAACCTACTAAAAATGAAAGCTCATTGTGCTGCCTGCACAGTGAATTCCACACCTATTCAGAGCCTAGCAAAAGGCAGCACCAGAAACATGAATCACTCTGAAATGCTTTTGCAGCAGAAGTGGTCGTGATTTAGGGAATCTTAAAGCTATATTAGGAAACAGCCTACAGAATCCTGAAAGATTAGACTGTAAGTGCTATGTTTCTATAACTGAAACCTAACTGAAGACAGACTACAAAGCTTCATGCAAATTTCTTTTCAAAACAGTGGTTTAATAACCTGATTCTAATTTTATAAATGGATTCCATGATACTCTTCCTTCCTCTGTGACTACTAAGTAAACAATACAAAACCAAATAACAGAACAGTATTAATCAACATTACTCTTATTATTTTAGTTACCTGTTTAACAAGAGTGTTGCCCACTTTGCGAGGTAATCCTGCAATATACACCTTTGTTTCCAAGAAACCCTGTGATTGTTTAAAAAGTGTTCCTGGGCTGTTAATACTCATTACAGCTTCTTTAGCTATTTTTACACTGATGCTTTGTTCTAGTTCTTCAACTGATATCTAGAATTAAATACAAATAATTACATATATATGCACACAAACATGTAGAATATTTAAAATGCTAATTACATATACCAGTATGATGCATTGCTAACGTTTCTCTAAATATCTAGCTTTTAAAATAGTTTTAATAAAGTTAACGTTAACAGCATATTTAAACTTGAATCATGACAACTGTCCGTATCCGTGAAAACCGACGGGAGGATGATCTTCCCTTCTGCCCCCATCCTACCCCAGGAAAACCCACGCAGCTCATTAGTTTGCTTTATGCGCTATAGTTTGCAAGAAGCTGATTTCTACAATTGCTCTATACCCAACCTACATTTGGCATACAGTTCTCTATGTCACTGCAACCTGCTACAGAGGATTGAATCTTCAGATAGGACATAGACAAAATAGGTACAATGCTTGGTGCGGCTATTATGGGGCATCGAAGTAGATTTTTAATCTCAAGGAAACTGTACTGAACTGAAACAGGAGGTCTACACAGAATCCTAGCTTCTTTCACTCCCCCCTTTAAAAACAAACAAACCTAACTGATGTTAATAATTTGGTGTCATTTATAGATGGTGTAAGTGAGCAAGGCCTTTCATCTTAGGTATGCAAGCTTGAAGAATGAGATGGCTTTCTGGTCTAGAAAATGTAAAACTTGCCCTCTAGACAAAGTATCTAATAGCTATGCACTTGACCGTGCAATCACACTTCTTAATGCTCTGCTGCTTGCCTTTTCATGATTACTAAGAGTAATTCCTATGTGGCCAGCTAGTGGTAATTACCTATTTCTTGATCATAAACAGGTGCCATGATTTCCCAGATGTAAGGCGTTCTTGTGCATTTCTTGGATGATTTTTAAATCTGGGATTTGAGGGGATCATTTTAAGCCTTATTAATAGTTACTTAGTTTCTCCCTACTTTACTTATCAAGACAGAATGTTAAAGGGTTAAGGGAGGAAAGGGAGGAGGAAAACCCAGCTTACTATATGCCACAGTCCATCATTAATGGCTTTGCCTCCACTGGTGACTTTTGTTCCAAAACTATTCTTGAATTGAATTTCAATCTTCCCATCACGAAGAGCAAGCAAGATCCATGCTGTACTGTCAAGGGATTCTGCATATAGTATAACTCCCTCTGCATCATATGTCCGGAAATCAAATTCTGCTGTAAATCTGAGTTGTGAAGAAGGAATCTTAATAAGAAGACAGGAAACATGAAATACTGTATAGCCTAGAATAACTCATTAATAGGGTAAAAAGAAGTTTATAGATATTAACCTTCTGGTAACTTTGTATCTGAGCAGTTGTGACATTTGCACACAATTAGGCAAAACCAGAATTTAATGTAAGCGCTGTTCATCTGAATCCAGTGAAAAGTTTTTCTGAGATTAATGCCTTGAGCTGGGATTTGAAAGACCCTTGATTTATTTCCCAAACCTGCTCCAAGCTTTGCATGTGAAGACTACCACACCCCCTTGAGTATGAAGATAGATGTAATGTTCCTATTGCATTTTGTGGAGATGCAATAAGGAAAAAATAAATGATCTGTGATGTACTTCAGTACAACGGGGTTGCCAGGTGTTGTCCTACAATCATAACCTAGCAATTTGCATTGGTTACTGCTGCTTTTTAGATGTCATTTTCTAATTTGAGGATTTGTTGTCTGGATCTTGGCAGTTGGTTGCATGTGTATATGTAGCAAAATTATGGTTTACATTATAGTACCTGTACAGTGAAAGCAAAGAATGGTTCTTGTCTCCTAGCACTTTTGGACTAGATAAAATAGATTAAGGATGAAAGGAGAAAACAAAGCATTTGGAACTCAGGATTTGATGAAGACAACAAAAGAAACAAGTAAGGGAGCTGTAGTTAAAAACTCTGATCGCTTTCACTCAGTCTTGTTCTTTGGCCACTAGATGTCATTGTCTCTCATGCAGACCCACAGAAAAATCATTCTGTATTTACACAGAGACTATTAAGATAGCTTCAAACATTTATCACCTTAGAAAGGTCTTCCAGGAGAACATTAATGCCTTGTCAACTTGGAACAGGGGCAGACGAAAAAGTTCTCAATATTTATGTCCTTCTGTAATGTTCTAAGGCTCTGGGGGCCACCGAGCTCAACAGCTACTGCTGCTGTTACCCTCAAATTTTTCAGTCAGTAAGTCAAGGAATGCTGCAATTTTAACTGCCACAGCAAAGAAGTCCATGCGTAAGAAAGGGGTCACTACCATTAGCAATTGTCCTGACATCTGTAAAGGAAATAATACAGACAGTGCTCTAGACAAGATACTGCGCTCTATCGGTGTCCTTGGAACACCCTGTGAAAGGAAGCGCAGGGGTGGGGGGAAAGCATTGGCCTGATTTTGTTTCTCAGCAGTATGTGTGTAGCATGTCACAGCTTCTACGCAGAGCAGAAGTGAAGTAGCAGCAACATCCAAGCGAAAGCCATTTCCATATATAAGTGGAAGCTGTACAGTAATTATTTTCCTGTAACATCTGAAGTTTATGTTGAGAATACTAAATGCCTTCCTGTATCTGTATCACCACCTCCCACCTTCCCCAGCCCTTGCTCTTCCCTTCAGGGGAAGAGAAGACTTCTGTCATGAGGAAGCACCAATCTTTTTGCTCTCTTGTCCACAAACCAAGGGGACCTACTGCCTATTAAACTTACTGCCCTCAATCCTCTTCCCTTTTTGCCCATTTAAGTCTGGATCTCTTTGAACTCTTTCTCCCAGTCCATAGACCTCTCCCTACAACAGCACTGGTAACCAGGACTGCAATGGCTGGAGAGGGCTCCAACTCTGTTATTCATAGATATGATCACATCTGGCTGCCAATGGTGCATGTCTTGCCCTAGCTGTGCACTCTTTTTTTGCTGGGACACAGCTGCTACTGACTCCTACCTGCTTCTGAGGTATCTGGAGGAAACTTGCTAACTTGCTGACTTTCTAGTTTTGCCATGTGAAAGCACTGCTGTCTATACTGATGAGGTGGCTCGAGGACATAGTACAACCAATTAGAGTGGCTGTAAACTGACGCCAGACACATTATTCTTGCCTATCTGCTTTCAGATGACTCCAGCTTCCTCTAAGTGCTAGTATATGTAGGAACCAGAGTTAATTCATTCTCCATATAAAGGTATCTTAACCAGTGGGGAGACGGTGATATAATTTATGCATGCGATGTACTCTCTCTAAACCCTCAGAAAGTTAATGGAAACAAATGTCCATAATTGTAATGCATACTTTTATCAATAGCAAATGCTTACCTCGTGACATTTGGCAATTTAAACTTTAAGTACAGAACGGGAATTCCTATAAATTGCTCTGCCAGGTAAAGCAGTTCATAATTCTTTTCAAGGTTCAGTGGGACGCATGCAGTTACAGACTGAAAATGGTAGAGAATAAAAAAAAGATGTTAATGCATTGTGATAGTTGATAGTTCATGAAGCAATTCCTATTGTTGGCTGTTAGCATGCCCTTTTTTTTTTTAAAGCAATGGCTTACCTCTTTTTTTTTTTTTTTTCTTTTTTTAAACTTGAATACCTATGTACAAATGAAGGGGTGTATTTTCTTTTTTGTTTGAAATGTCTATTTAAGCTGTTGGAGGATAATATAAGTTGAAACATGGTTCTGGTGAATTGCAACTAATATTTAAATATTCAGTATTTAAGTCAAGAATTCAAATCTTCCATCAGGCACTTTCCTTTCTCCAGGGAGCTGTGACGCTCACCTATTAAGATCCTGCCAGGCTGCATTATTAACACTGTGTGGAATCTAAACCCAGTCAGGTGTTAGAAGGGAGTGGGGCCAGAGCTGTGTCTTGAAGTTTTAATTTAAAAAAAAAATAAAAAAAAAATCTTTCATTTCTTTATCAATATTGATGTACAATAGCATGTAATGAGGCTAGAAGATGCTCTTCCTATTTCATGAATAGGCAAAAAAAAAAGACTGCAAGTGTTGTTCAGATATTAAATTTCAGAAAGTACAAACAAGATCTAATACATACATGCTAGAACTTGCGTCAGACCTTGTTCATACAGTATAAGCCCAATTTTGTTATACTGTGTTAGAGGTGTGTTTTTGTTGGCAGTTATCTGAGCTCACCTTGCATAACAAGTCTTAGCCTGCCTGAACCTTTCAAAGTATACAGAGAACCATTCACAAGATAATCCTTGCACTGGGATTCTCCAGAGTTCCAAATTTTCTGCTACTAAGAAGTGTAAATTTTCAAACTGAAAAGGAACAGCGCATTTTGGCTGTGAGATGCTCTTCAAGTGGCAAGTACTACTAAATGCTTTTTCTTAACTTATGGCAGATGAGAGCTGTGGAAAATAATCCCATTTTTTTTAACCCAAATGGCAAAGCATGGAGTAATTCTGAAAGACTGAGTGAAAACTTTTGTGCAGCCTAACAAAAACCTGGGAGCATACAGACAAATGGGGTATTCTGGCTCTGAGTAAGATGAATGGGAATTATTTGTTTGATAGGAGAAAGCTGAGGCTTATTTTGGAAGCAGCAGGGAATAAAGATAACTGGCTAAGGCAAGCTTCTCTTGACAGGATTCCTGCAAATAAGCATGCATGAACTGAATGGCATCCAAATCCCTATCGGGTCTGCTCTGTGAGCCAAACCACAGCTCAGAGTCCCCAGCACCTTCTCAGAAATTTTCAGTCAGTTCTCATATAGCTTCTTATTTTTCTTAATCTAATCCCGTCATCAAGAAATATGCAACTTTGTGATTTTTTGCATGGAATTTTACACAGTGCAGTTTTACCTCACAATTCTTCATGTCCTTAGAGAGCTTGAACCCTTTCTTGCCATCGCAATAGCAGCTATAACTTCCTGGAGAGTTTATACAAAGTTGAGCACAAACATTTTCAGCACATTCATCAATATCTAGGAGAAACGGAAGCATACGGAAAGATTTATTCATGGCACAGACTGAAAACAAACACAATAAATTAATGGAATAATGGACAAGATGGGTTCTCTGGCATAACATGAATCCACTGGGTGGCTGCTGCTAAGCTAAACTAATGCTAATGGATGTCTTCTATGTAAAATTTACAATCCAGAATTACCTGTTTGGTATATAAGACCTAGTAATCTGATAGAGGCCTTGTGCGCAGAGCTGGAGAAAAGTTGGTCTGATTTGTGAGGCAGTGAGAAGCTGAGCTGTAAGGTGGCTGAGTTAGGGAGAGAGACCTCAATAAATCACTACCATTTATAAAAGGAATGCCATTCTGAGTCAGATCTCTTCCTTTCCCTATAGATGTCATGAAAACTTAAGAGTATTAAGAGTATATATGGCAAGTATGTGGAGGAAATGACATGCTTTATTCACATAAAACCAAAATAATCTCAGGACAGAATACCTTTTAAAATAATATACAATAATCTCATAAATAACTAAGTTTCAGACAACATCTGTTTGTGGAGACCAATCTGATTTGAGCTGCAAATAAGATAAACCAAGTAAAGGAATTTCATTTTCTATTTAGTAGGCTGTACACAATAAATAATTTAGAAATAAGACGCTATGTAAAATGCCAATGTAACTGTTAAATTTCTTACATAGAAACAAACAAAATCTCTCCTGGATAAGAGACTATAGCGAGGGTGATTTGGGGCCTCAAACTGCAATACCCGTTTTGAAACAAAAGGCCCTTCTAGTGGGAATAAACAATTCTGTACTAATGCATGCATTTAAAAAATCTGAATAGAATAGACTGGTGCAGTTGGAAGGGAGCTACATCTAGTCCAACTGCCTGACCATTTCAGAGCTGACCAAGCTAAAATGTGTTGTTAAGGGCATTGCCCAGATGTGTCTTAAACACTGACAGGCGTGGGACATTGACCACCTCCCTAGGAAGCCTGTTCCAGTGTTTGACCACTCTCTTGGTAAAGAAATGCTTCCTCGTGTCCAGTCTAAACCTCCCCTGGTGCAGTTTTGAACCATTCCCATGCATCCTATCACTGGATCCCAGGGAGAAAAGATCAGCACCTCCGTCTCCACTTCCCTTCCTCAGGAAGCTGTAGGGAGCAATGAGGTTGCCCCTCAGCCTTCTTTGGTATCATCAGCAAACTTGTGCATTCAACTTCTGCATCTAGATCATTGACAAATATATTGAACAGAACTGGCCCTAGAATTAAGCCTTGAGGAATGCTGCTGGTGACCTGTCACCAGTCAGATGCAGCCCCACTCACTACAACCCTTTGAGCTGTGCCCTTCAGCCAGTCCTTCACCCAGGGCACTGTGAACCTGCTGATCCCACAGTTGGACAGCTTGTCCAGAAGGGTGCTGTGAGGGGACAGTATTTTGATATTTTTGAGCCTTACTAAAATCCAGAAAAATTACATCCACTGTCTTCCCTTCATCTACTAGGTGAGTGACCTAGGAGGATATCAAATTAGTTAAACAGGACTTTCCCTTTGTGAACCCATGTTGACTGTGCCTGATGATTGCATTATTCTTTAAATGCCTTTCAATAGTACAAAGTATGGCCTTGTCCTTAATTTTTCCAGGAACTAAGATTAGACTAACAGGTCTGTAGTTCCCTGGGTCTTCCCTCAAGCCCTTCTTACAAATTGGAATAATGTTGGATAGCTTCCATTCAGCAGGGATCTCCCAAGACCTGTGGTAGATGATAGACAGGGGCCCTGCCATAACAGCTGCTAGCTCCTTCAGAACTCTGGGATGAATCCCATCAGGCCCCATGGACTTGCGAACATTGAGCTGATACAGCTGGTCATTTACAATCTCAGCATCCACAAATTGAAAGTCACTGTTCCCACATTTGTGGTCCTCCAACTCCGGGGACCAGGTAACCCAAGGTCTACCAGTATTACTAAAGACTGAGGCAAAAACCACATTGAATGCCTCTGATTTTAATTCATCCCTATTAAATCACTAACAGGGAGTTCAAACCAACTGCTCTGTACACTGTTCCACTGCCTATCCCAGGAGGAGACAGGTATGAAGTCTCCTTCCTCAGCAGATGTTCTGGAATCCCTGATCAGTCCAAATGGCAGGATCTTCCCATGTGGAGCTAATCGTCCTGCTACAGAAATGCAGACATGTGCAGGCTGGAGGGGAGCAAGTTCTTTGGAGGTTTGTTTTAATCATTTATGCTATGATTATCCTGCTTTTCTTCCCAGTTGCAATCAGCACCTTTGCATGTTTGAGCTATTTCAAAGGCTTCCCACAGATGTGTCCAAATGTCAGTCCCACATCATAAAAGTGAGTAGAAGCTATGTGCACAAACCCATGAATCTGAAGAAGCATCCTGAGTTCATATAACTGCTTTCAGTGGAAGGCTTCAGTGGAAGCTTGTTTTGGATAAGTTGCTAAGTTGTAATAAAATCAGCCACAAAGGAGCTGCATACCTTGTCCTAGAAGGGCGCTACTATGGTATAATATAGTGGTTTTCTCAGAGCACGGATGTGGGTAGGCAGGGTTTTGTGTGTGTTAAACATTTTATGTGGGAAGGGGAAACCCTGATTCCTTGTCTCAGATTTTCAGACTATGTGCTAGGGACTAATACCTGAAATACAGACATACTCTGTGCTGTTTGATTATCAGTTCTTTAAGAGAAGTTCCCCCTTCAGAGAAGGAAGAAGAATATGGGGAAAAACATGCCAAAACTTAGGTTGTTCTTTAAAACGTGGGTTCAGCTTGGTTTGTCTCCTTGATACTGACTGCAAGACAGACCCCTCTAGCACAATAAACATACTTACTCATTCACACTATCTCTTATTTTTTGGCAAGGTGCAAAGGTTGCAAAGGCAGTGAGAAGAAGATCATCAAATTCTGTATCTGAACTTGTATGGCTTCTATGAAACAAAGACTGGACTGTACAAATATCTTCCACTGATAGTGTCTCCCAAAAGGTGGGGATGAAGAATCGTAGCAATGTTCTCCTAGGAATGGGTGAGGAAAAAACCCCAAACTCTCTTCTATTCCACTCTAATTGTTTCTGTCATCACAGAGATAGTTGTGCATAAATGTATGTAAACTTGATTTTTCTAATAAGCATAATTGAATTTGGACACCTACATGCAATACGACAACGAAAAGCTAATGTTATTTAGTATCTCTGTAAGGCTACGTTCCTGTCAGTCTGCACAATCCTGTCCTTAGACAGGATTTGGTGACTCATTTAATGTGGTTACAACAAGGTCTGAAAGCTTAGCAGCATAATCCTCCTTCTAGGAGGTAAGACTTTGCTTGTTTTAATATCCTCATCTTGCAACCTTCTGGAATCCATGTTTCAGAAGAAAAACAATACTTAAATGCAATTTGATGCAACCCATGTATCTGCAGAAAGTACTAAGAGGAGCAAGAATTAGATTAATTACTGTGACGTTTTTCTCATTTCGGTGCATGCAGGGACACAAAATTGTCAGTAACACTTTAATCCCATAGTAACTGGACAAAGAGCAGACATCTGAATATGTAATCATTACCACTGTGCAAAGCTTTTTCAAAAGAAAGCCGCATGAAAAGCCATGGAGCAAAAGATTCATAGCCAGCAAGAAGCTACTTTTGTGTCCTTTTAAGCAATAACATAATGGCAGCATTTAAAATAAAAATCAGTCACTGATGTATTTTTCTTAAACCAGCAATGTAGAAAATTCCTCTTCACAGTAAAACTCTAAGAGTTTATATATCTCTTCTACAACTGAAATTTAATTCCTGATGTGTGTACTAAACAGGAACTCTAACAAAGAGAGAGAAATAAAATACATTCTAGGACAATTATGCAAATACTTTCAATACCTGAAAAAGGTATTTTATGATGGTCTGTATATGAATGGCTTCTTGCTGCTTTACTGCTAGCTGTCAGTACTTTTCAACTTTTCTATAATTGTTATAGAACTTTGTTTTGAAATTCTTTCTTCCAGATTTTCATTTCAGCAAAGAATACTCCTGAGGAAAGATTCTTTTTGGTGCAGCTCCTTTTTTCATAGCTCCTTTTCTAGATATTTAAGAACTTTTTTTATTTTAAATGTGGGGTCTTTATACAAAGTCTTTTATACAGCTGTCATGCTGTCATTTCTCACCTAGAATGGAGATCGGTTCACTCTAATGCTGTTATTTTCTAGCATAACTAGATACCTGGAGGAAGGATGAGATTAATGTTATTTTAAATGGAATTCAAGGACCCCAGTGAAAAGCTCTTTCCAATATCTGAGATCTAGGGACATATAAAGGACAAAGACTGAGCCCCTGGCCATGAGGGCTAAAAAAGCACCTAAAGATGGATAATGACAAGCTTTTTAGGGTTTTTGAGACAACTTGATTAATCATGGTTTTCATTTCTGGCGATTACAAATATCTCTAAATCTTCCTCGATCGATAAATCTCTCGATCTCTGTAAATCTTCCTGTCCTGCCCTGTTTGGAATTGCCAAATAAGTACTTTTAATTGCTTTTGCTATAACTTGTTTTGAGTTAGGGGTATATATTAAACTGATTAACATCAAATATTCCATCCTTATAACTGTAATGATGCTTAAAAACAAGGTACGAGGCACTCTAGTAATGTCCAGATCCTCAACACATTGCTCCAAGTTATCTGAAAGAAACATACTAGCTGGTTTGACAACTTGGACAGAAAGTCCTCTCTACAGTGAGACAGGAGAGCTCCCAAAGTCATCTGGCATACAGCAGGACATATACAGGGAGTATACCATAAAACCCTCTGACATCCTGGGGTAAGTCATTGCAGTTGTATACACTATGTGTAATATAGCCTGACTGAACCTCTGAAAGAACAAACGATTGAATGATACTGTAATAAACAATATGAAGATTAATAAATACACCACTAGATGAGATACTGGAGTTTGGTATAGCAATGGATTAAAAAAAAAAAAAAAGGGGGGGGGGAAAAAAGATGATCGTGGTACTATTCTATATGTGTAGCCTTCTGCACATTCACATTCATATTTCCCCAGGGTGTTTCTACAGATGGCTGTCCCACAAATGTTTGGATGTAACACACATTCATTTATATCTAGAAATACAAACAAGTTATTAAAAACAAGTCACCCTCTCGCATGCCATTTTTCCCTAATCCTAGCCAAAACTGTGCAAACCAGGTGAGGCTGGCAAACCGGTCCTTTCTTGCTAGGTCTGCCGTGCTTTCATAGGAGACTATAGCTATAGCCGTAAAGATTTCCCAAGGTGTCTAAAAGGCATTTCTGCATGTCCTTGGTGAAAAACGAATTCCCTGCCTGCCTACCTTTCTCATTCTCTCATGTGTTCTGTGGATAACAGGAAAAGGGATGCGTGTACAGGAAGGCAGAGGGAGAAACAGTCTGCGGATTTCCTATCAGCTAAACCAGACTGCATAATAAAATCCTATCTCAGAAAAAGACATCCAGAAAGACAAGGGAGAATCCTATTAGAGTTTCTTACTTGCTATGATTCATTCATGTCACAAATGTCTTTTAATTGGCTACGCTGACAGGTGTTCAAGTCCCTCACTGTCTTTCCATCCCTCAAACCATTTTAGTGTCTGTCTACTATGTTGTTTCCAATTTTTCAATGTCATTTTCAAAATGCAGATGTGACAACTGGAAGCAGCATATAGTATCAATCTCACTAAATATCTTGTAGACAGGAAAATATCAGATCCCTGTTAGGACTTCAATTCCTACTTACATGTGCAGGGATCATTCTAGCTTTCTCTGTGGAAATAGTGCTGCACAGGGAGAATAGATTCTGACACTGGCTTGCTAGGACTCCCAAAACATTTATGTCAAAGCTGTCCTGAATTCGGCCTACATTCCTACAGTTACCAAATTCCTAGGTGTATAATTTTCTAGCTGTATGTAATGAAACACTTAAATGCAGTTTATCAAATGGCTTACTAGTATAGGTACTAAGTTATATTAGGGTATTTTTATCTTTGATTTTTTTTAACTAACTTTTCCAGTATCTTTCCAAGAATTACAGAGATTCTAACTAACTTATCTTTTTGCCCTTTTTGCCAAAACAGCAATCTTCTGTTTTTGTGGAATTTCTTTGGAAATTACTCACACAAAAAAAAATTAGACTAAAGGAAGTGGCAGCAGGAGATGGCCCTCAAGTCTGGCCATCAAGTCTGGCCTTATAGTATTTGACATTATCCAAAACTGTTGGCATAGTTCAGCAATAAAATACATGACATTAAAATGGAATGAGGTTGTATTTTTTTTCTAACTATGTAGTAAGAATTGCTAATTATGTTAATACATAGACTTTATCTGGAATGGAATGATGCATGTAGGTCATGGCTGACAATAGCAGACACAAGCATGTACAGAAAAAAAATTATGCTGTGTGAGTAAAAGACAAATCTCTCTCCATTAAGAGTATTTTCTGATTCATTAATAGTTTCTTCTCCAATGAACTTCAAACTCCCAAAAGAGTAGCATCATTAATTAGCAGTGATTCAGCCTAAACCAGTGTTTACCAGACAGGATTTCCATGGAAACAATTTTAGCTTGTCACACCACTCTAGATTCTTGCTTCAGCGTGCTTAAAGGGTATGCGAAACTGGTTAGTGACCAAAACAAGCTTTACAGAGCTCTAGTAAGGAAGCAGAATCTAATATATAGTCTTTCTCTTTTTTTTTTTCTTCCACCCCCCCTGCCCCGAATTGGTTTCAACCCACCTCAGTTCCTTGATCTGGTTAACTATATGGTTGCTCAAATGCTTACAGCAATGTAAGGCTGCAGGTAGAATGAGTAGTCGGGTTGAAGCAGGACTGCATCTTTCAGAGGCAATGCAAGCTTTGGCTGACTTAGGGCATTTATGGAACTACTGGACTAAATTCTTTCCTCTCTAGTCAACAGGCGATGTACTGTCATGTAATGATGTTCTCCTTAAGTCTCAATTCCTACCTCCACAATCCCATTTATTTGAGTGCATGAAGTAGCCATCTTCACACAAACAACGGTAGCTTCCAGGTAAATTGGAACAGCGTTGGCTACAACCTCCATTTAAGTCTTCACATTCATTTATATCTAGAAGGAAAACAAAACAAAAATCTCTGCTCAGGGGAAGGCATTCATTGACCAACTATGTGGGGTAGGTTATCTTTAAAGATCTAATACTTGTGTTCCTGAGAACTAACATCGTAATGAGATTAGAGACTATACCTTCTTCACATTTCTCTCCTTGCCATCCTGGTTTACAGACACACGTATATTGGGCTTGTCCATCTATGCAATCCTTGTATCCATCTTTATGGCATGGCAGAGGGCTACACTGGTTTGAAATTTCTGTGGAATGGAAAACATTGGAAATACTTGTTATTTGGGGTTATTTTTCCTCAAAGATCAGTTTTGTCTGTCTTCTTCTCTTCCCACAAGAACATTTCATGAAACAGGAAAGGGCTTGATGCGTAACATCAAGTACCCATACCACCATCTTGCTGCTAATTTTGTTGGCAAGAATTTGCAAGTGACTGAACAAAAAAAAAAGCCACCAGTACTTTTTCTTTGTTGGGCAGAAAACAACTAGAAAACAAATGACTCCTAAGCCATCTTAATCCCTGCAAGACATGACCAAGCACAGACTTCACACTATTTTCATTCCATTTTAAGGATGTATTTCACTTTTTAAAGAACAGTGCTCTGCCCCATCATATTACCACAAATTTCGCTAGAAATACTGAAGTTTCAAGAATACTAAGCGTTCAAGATCAGAGATCAGTTTCTCTGTTCAAGGAGGGTCACATTTACAGGGAAACTAACACCTCAGGTTGCCTTGGCTGTCCAGGTCCTGTGGGTAGACTGGATAATCAGTGTCTAATAGTGGCACCATTTACAAATATTAACTTCAGTGACAAACAAATTTGCATCCGAACGAGCAGTTGAGGACTCTTTATACATGCTGGCAAGACCTCAGAAAGCAAGGCTCAAAATACGTACACTGGGGCAGAAAACACATAATTCACTGCCTTTTTTGCGCTATCCAAAATACGTAAAGTTCCTTTAACTTTTCCCACTGTTTTCATAATTTTTACATCAGGATACCACACAAGGCATCATTCTGTTTTTGTCCTCTGAATATGCTGGTAGCTTTATGGACTATTTTTCTGCAGGCCTCCAAACATTACAAATATATTGTTTCTACTTTAAAGTTACGTTCTTATAAAGCTCTGGAATGTCATTCTGAGGCATGCTTTTAAAAATGTAGTGTCCTAAAAGGGTAACAGTATGAAAAAAAGAAAGGATTTAACGATGTTCAGGTTCAAAGAAGTGGAATGAAAGGCAAGTGTTCCTGCAGACCAAAATTTGCTATGATTCTGTACATAAGGCCTCACTGGATTCCTTAAATGTTTCTTACTTTACTCAAAAGAATTGAAGAACTGACCCACAAGTTTAGCCTTCTGTGACTAAGAAAGCTTAACAAAATCTGTATTAGTGTATTTGTCAACTAAATCTACTTCTAATTAAATTCTGCTCTAAGTAAAACTAAAAGCCCAGGGGCCAGCCAAGCTCCAAAACCATAGAGCCCCTCTAGAATAGGTGCTGCATGTCATGTAATATCCATACTGCAGACCAAAGGACTCCAGTTGCAGATGAAGACTGACAGAAGAAATTGCGCAGCAATAAAAGGAATGGGGTTTATGTATGGATTCTTCATGGCAATTTCCAAATGTAAGTTCTAGAACTCCCTATGGTTTTTTTTTCTCTTTTTTGACTATTTACTGCTTTTGTAGGTCCAGGAACAAATGTGTGAACTAAGCTTGGCATGAGCAAAGCATTCCGTAAATGATAGATGTGGAAGTTATCCTTAGAGCGTGAAACTGGGGAACAAACTTGACTGTAAATGTTTCTGAGCAAAAGGCAATGATGGCTTGTGAGAGTCTGAACTGAGAGATGGTGGATTAGGTTGGCAGTGTGAAACACAAGTAGATGGAATGAGGTGAACTAAGGATATAAAGGGCAAAATGAGGAAACCAATGAATGAAAAAAAGAATTGGTGAAATACACTAGGGGAAGAAGACAAGACAGGATGGACAGGACTGGATGGACAGAAAGGTTATGTCCACAGATGAATGATTAAGATACCACTGCAGCAACAGTAATGTAGCAGCCTTTTGTTCCAAAATTGGGCCTGGTGTTCCTCTTTTCCGAGTTCAGGGTGCCTTCTGACCTACTACCCAGCAATGCTTTTTGATAAGCATTTGTGACAACAACTAAATGTCAGAAGGTATACTCAGCCTGCAATAGAAAGGGTAGATGGCAAGAAATGTATTGTGGTACCTGTATCCTCTGCCACTCAGAGGCTCTGGCATCCATGAGATGCGGTGGTGAGCTGGATAGATGTAAATGCAGGGATTTTTAGGTGTTTATTTTCAAAAGCAATTAAGTATGCAGATTTATGGGATACAGATGTTTAGAGACTTAAAGATGCAGCTTAGATACCTGCTTGGATTAGAAACGTATCAAAAGGGGGTCTTCTGTTCCTGTGAAAATTTTCCTTTTCCTTCCTTCATGGGGATGAAAAAAGTCAATATATTCATTAATTTTTGTAACTGTCTGTCCAGAAAGGTGTGTTCTGAAACGTGTTAATTTGTGCTCTGAACTAAGTGATTTGGGCAAATCTGAAAACAATTAAATTATTTTTCAATTCTGTTTGCATTGTTATTTTTATTCCTTGATTTTTTTTTTTTTTGGCTTGAGGTTCAAACTAATTACTGTATTATGATAAACTAGTTCCTATAATTATTTTATTATTTCTCATTAAGAAAATTTGATTTTTCATTTTGATGATATCAAAGCAATTTGGATCGATACATTCAGAAAGAAAAAACTTTTAAAATCATTTTAAAAACCTGTTAATATCAGTATCACAAAATCTTTGTCTCAATTAAAACATCTTAAAAACTTGTTATACAGTTTTAATGGGAATTTTAAATCCCACTTTCTCAGCAGTAGCTCCTTTTCCAGAAATGTGTATGAATTTCATTGAACATTTAAGCATTAGAAACACTTCAAAATTTTACGTGTACCTCTTTACTTCTCCTTTATCCTGATGACTGACCAATAGTAACAGGGTTTTTTAATTTGATTTTATAATGCGAACCCAAATGAAGAAATACAATTACTATCAAGTACACTAGTTGTTTTCATGGGTAATACAGAAACATTGCACATCCACCAAACTCTTGCTAAATAGTTTCCTCCCAGGACCTCTAATAAGAGTGAGAAAGAGTGATATGAATAGGAGTGCATTTTAGTTCGTGACAGCAGTCACGTTGGCCAAGTGATCTGGAAAATATATTCATCCATGACCATGTGCAGTGTAATTACTAAGAATTTTTTTGCCTTCCATTGCTTTCAGTGACAAACCAGTGTCAGGTGGTTAAGGATATATATCACTATTCAAACTAATTGAAAGCTTCTTTGATGTAACCAGGCTGTAAAGGTTTAAGAGGTTTAGAGACATGTTTCAACTGTGGCAAGTAGGGAATATGGTACCGACTGCTTCCTGTAAATTTACTACAAGAAACACAATTCACACTAGACTTATGAATGTATGGGTGTAAAAAATAAAATATTTGAGCAATACCACAAGTTTCATGCTTTGTGACCTTCTTGTGTCTGGAGTCAATGACTGTTTTCCAGCTGATATCTGAATTTCTCAGCTGGTAATGTTACCCACTTCGTGGAGGGCTACAGTCTAACTATGGGCCAAAGAGTGGTGAAAAGGAGAATTAACCAGATGGTCCCTTCCTTTAACTGACAGAACAGGACTTGCTAGATGCAGAGTCAGGGATAACTATTAAAGCTGTGGTAGAGCACAGAGGACGTACTAGGGAACATTGCTGGGTTGGTGTAGGACACTCTTCTATGTTTCTGGAAGAATTCTGCCTTCCATTTTACAGTTAATTATGTTTCTCTTCCAGCATGCTTTATAATGTTAAAAACAGTTACTTACCCCACTTGTTCTGAAAATCCCCTGTCTCACAGTAATTTTTTGTCAATTTCTGTTCCAGATAATTGAGTTTGCGTGAGTTAAATGGAGATTTGTCTCTCTGCCTAGGTGAACTGCTTTCTAGCCATGTACGTGTGTGTTCTTAGATCTGAGTGCATTAGGTAAAGTATCTAACAGCAGCACTTACCATTGACACAAACCCTCAGGTCAGCTGGTGAATCTGGAGTAACTGCAGTAATCCTGAAAACCCCTGCTCGATGGGAGGCAAGGCAGCCTGCAAATGCAAACCCACACAATCTGCTTATGATACAAACACTCATTTAGACTGAAATTACAACAGCTTATGCATGGCACCTTCAAAGAGTCTGTTCTCACAGCCTGAATTAGAAAACTTGTCTGGGCATATTAAGGACAGTTGATCACAGACCAGCCTTCTGAGTGCCTCTGCCTAGGATTTAAGCACCCAGAACTGCCCAGGAGCTACTAGGCGTTATAATCAGTGCGGAAATCATTCAAGCGCTATGGGTAGAATAACTAAACTAGTATTACCCAAACAAGACGACCAGTGAACTATGTACTAGAGTTGTTCAGGTTTTTTGTACTTACTTAAATATTTGGGGTAAAAATACTCCTGCAGAAAGAAAAGAAAAACAAAGAGTAAGAAAAATTTAAGGTAGATAGAATTACAGCAAAATATATTCCTGAATATGTTCTAAAATCTATTTGTGTTATAACTGTAAAAGAAGCAAAAAATAAGAAGTTCTTTTGACTCAGAATATAGAACAAGTTTTCTGTTTCAGTACTGTTTAGGCTAAGGCAGCAGATTATTTATAAACACAAGGCTCAGTGGAGAGATTAAGATACTGCGCTGAACTGGAAACTTTCAAAATGAAGGAAATGAAAATGAATTGGGTGTCAAAACTACTTTGAAAACTGCCTCTTTGAAGGGGAGGATCTTGCCCAATGTTGTCATTGGGTGCAGAGCAGCCTCCTTTATTTCCCTTTTTCGCCCTAAAATAAACAAAAATGCCCAGAATAGGTTGAACATCTCGCATGCAATTAATACCAAATAAAGTGAAACACATTGTTAAAAATTGTTAAAACCAAATGATTATTGATTACTGAAATGTTTTGACCTTAAAAATCAGAATATCCAAATACATGCAATTCTATCAAAGACAGAAGGTGGAACTGATAGTTTGCAAAACCAGAATTTGTTTTAACCACGTATGTTTTGTAATAACCCTTTTAGAGTACAAAACTGAGTAAAATCTACTTAATACTAACTAACGTGCAGTGGGAATGAACAGAGGAACAGAGTGCTCCCCACTAGGAAAAAAGCTCACAGTCATACATCCAATCCCTTCATTAAAAGGGCTGCACTGCCATGCATCCTCTGTGTAAAATTTTAATTGAAGCCAACAGAGTTTCCCCACATGGAATGCTTGCAGACAACTGTGGTCTAAAACTGGTGATCCGTATGTGAAATTAGAGTAATATCTACTCAACTATCCTCTTTGCTTATACAGTCTTCATTCCTAATTGTACAGGTTCTATACACAAAAGAATTTCAAACCGGTTCTTGGTCTGCATATGGTGGGGTTGTTTTTTAGCTTTGCAGTGTGAATTCTATGTACTTCTAGCATTCCCTCTGCAAACTACCGTCTACCTCACAGATATTAATCAGATACTTACAGTTTCAGGATTATTTTCAAAGATTTCCCTGGCTTCTTCCTTATTGCATAATTCTTCAATGCACTCTCTTTCTAAATTTCCCTTCTTACTTTCTTCCATAAAAGAATTTGCTCGACGTTTCCTCACCAGGAACTGAGAGGCGTACTGCTGGGATAAAACTTTGTAGAAACAAAGGACCTCTGTTGTTATCGATTTATTTTTAACAGCTGAAAAACACCGTGAGCACTGAACAAATATGAGAATCTAACAAAAAATCTGAATTAAATGCTTGCTCAGAACTTGCTGTTTCCTATCATTTTAGAAAATGGCAAGAAATCCTAGGGTTCTGTTTTCTGCATGTGGGATAGCTGTTTCTGACCAAAAAAATCCCAAGTCACCAAAAAAAAGTTTGTGCAATGCTGTGCCTGAAGCATAATTTAAATGTCATGTTCAGGACAAGATTTTTTTTATTTCTTTTTTTTTAGCTATGGATATTACAAAGTGAGATATGTGACCAATAAGTGGAAAAGAGCCTTTTAAATGATCCGTTTGAGTGATCTAAAAGTAAATATTCTGATCCTATTTAACTTACATGAGTCCAAAAAATGTGTGTTATAAAATCAGGCTGCCTGTTATATGTATCTAATATAAATGTTCCTTTATTTTTCAGAACTGTAAAGATCAAGACAAAGTAAAAGGTGAGAGTGATATCCTGAGAAATACCAAGGCAAACAACCTACAAATATGTTCACTTTTTACCAAGATAAAATACAATCCTAGCTAACTTTTATATTCCAAATCCATCATGTTATGTGTCATTACTTAACTCTCATGTATCTTGTTATGACCATTTTACTGAGTTCTACACAAATGGTGAATAAATAAGTGAGTTGAGAAATTGTACTAAAAATGAAAGATGTCTGTTTGCTTTGATGTTCTTTGCAGAGCACACAACTCTACAGGAACACCGACTAAACCAGACTGCCTCGTTAGTTCAACTTTTGGGCATACCTTGTGATTAAGAGAAAAATGGATGGGCATAATTGGAAGAAGTCCAGCTCATAGAGTTACAGAACACAGCTGACAAATGTTAACTAGAGAGCACCACACTTCTACACCTGCCCTTCTTTTATCAGCCTGTGCAGAACTTAACCTCTCAGACTAGCACGACCGTGTGAGGGTCATGACACCCGCAGTGCAAACCAGATTCGGTGTACGTACATATGCATCGCTAGCCTACAAAGAAGATCAATCCAAGCAGACGTAGTCGGTTTGGTACTGTTCATGAGCATGTAATACCTCAAACCTAGAGCACCTATATGAGATGAGCCAGCAACCAAGTCAGAGAAGAGCCTCCCAATGTCTGTGCACTAATGGGAAAGAAAGCTTAGAGAAGGCTCATTAGAAAGAGCAGTTAATGAGGCCCAGAACTTGAAGTGAGAATAGCTTTTGGGTAACAGATATAACAAAAACCGTACCATTCTAAACACATTATTAAAGCTCTCTATCAAGTGAGGGGGAACACAGCTGAAGTGCTGCAACATTGGATAATGACCTGAAGAAGCCTGCCTGCCCGTTACAGCATCCTTAATGCACCTGAGGTGGGATAAGCTCGTCACTTCAAATCGATGTACTTGCTTTTCGTTCTGGTAAGGCAATAGGTAAGATTTCCTCAGCATAAGGTGGACAGACTACAGCGTACCTCTGAGGTTTCAAAGCACACCTTTACCTCAGAGAGCAACCAGTGAGTTGCTTAGATGTGCAAGGAGAAGTCAGCTTGTGCCCTTCCCCACTGCCAAGCATATGAGCAGGCAACAGTCTGGTCTTTGAGGATTCACCTCTTCTTATTTACATGGTGGTCTTACTGAAGGATGGAAAGAATTCTGTAAGGTGAAGACTGATCCTCAAGGAAACTGCTCGGGGAAAGAAGAGACTCATCTTACTCGCCGGGCCCCCACTTCCAGAAATTCTTGGCGCAAAAGGAATGAATCAAGCCTGCTTTCCTCTTCTACTGTTTTCTACTTTCACAAACCTTAAGGTGCGCTACAAGTGCATCCCGAGGGCCATTAACAACGCATTTCAAGAGCTGGATTTGGGTTCTCTGGTCGTTACGCATCCTTCATGCAGCAGGTCGGAGAAGCAACGGATTGGAAGCTGCTGTCTCATAGCGCTTTTCTCTCAATCTGTGAAGCCACCGTGATCGTATCGCCTGCTGGGACACTGCCAAAACAGCATGGCGAGAGGAGAGGACAAGAAGGGGCTCACGAGAGCCCTTCTGAACCCTAACTGCGCTGAAAAGCAGAAAAACGTTTTGATAATTTATTTATCACCAACTGTTGCTAGCAGTGTTCTTTTAATGAATTTGGGCTAAATGGCTGTATCTGTCATTACATAAAAGCAGGCTAATAAGAAGGATGCAGAAAGTCCATCTGTTCTGAGGCAACAGGAGTGACAATAAACCAGGAAAACGGTGTGTTGTGCCTGCTGATGTTGTTTACGTTGGAGGTTGCTGCCCACACAAGCATGCCGACGGGCAGAGGCTCCGTGATGTAGATGAGGCCTAATCCACAGCTGAGTTTAAACAATCTTGTTTTGACCTTTAGCTACACAATTCTCATTTTGACACACTTTTTTCCAGTAAGCAAAGTGGAAGAAAATTCCAAGCAAGTGCAGCGTTCCTGAGGACATTACACCAGATCTACCACTACCTACTTCAAGTTTTGAATATAGTGGGGTAATGGAAACAGGTCTATTCCTCTACAGCACAGTTTACCCTTCTCTTCAGCCGATTTCCTACAGCCATTAGAGTTTAAGACAGATAATGTAACTCAATGCAAATCCTGCATTTTTATTGCAAATATTTCAATTCACATGCACAGAATTAGCAGTGTATTTATTCAACTGGTTTTTCCTCTCAAAGATTATGATAGGACCTTTATTAAAACAAAAAAAAAATCCTCACTGCTACTGCTGCCAGTTTGATTACAGGAAACGCCAACACACTTGACCCTGCCAAACCAATAGTTAACCCTTAATGAACTTGGTGTGTTTCATTTGACTATCACTGAAGTCTCACCGCAATCCCAGCTACAATTTCAATAGGTGGTGTACAGACACTGTGCAGTGATTACTTATCATGCACTTGTTTAGAAGTAATGCTGCTGAAAAAGGAAAAAAAAAAATGGGGGGAGAGGGTAAGATTCAGTGGTTCCTTGCAGCTGTTTTGTAGTGCAGATGCAACTATAAACCTGTCTTCAGTGGGCTAGCTAAACACAGCTTAGAGCTGCTTACCTAGTACCCCAGTTGCAGAAAGCAGCTGTAGCCTGCTCAGAGTTGTATTGCACTCTCAGAAACTCGGAAGACCCAATGAACTGAAAAAAAGGAAACGTGACGCCACTGCAGAAAGTGGTGTTATCTTATTTGTACAGCTGTTCTCTTGCCATCAGCTCTGTAATTCCAGCAACTAATGTCTCCCGAAATGCTCATCAGTGACATAAGCCTTATGCAGCCAACAAAATAAACCCAACCAATACTAATGTTTGCCTGTTTCTTTTCCATCTTATCCCAAACCTGTCCCTTGCTGGATGTGGGACCAAAGGTAGCTGCACTAAGACTAGCAGAGAGGTAACTTTCCGTTACAATCATTGAATGGTGCAAGCTACGTTACTAAGATCTTTCTGTTTTGTTTGGGTTTGGTTTTTTTTTTAACCTGTCCCAGAAATCCCTGGCATTGTTCAGAGCCAGGGATAGGAAACTGCATGGACCATAGAAATTTTACATGAGTAGGGCAACTTCGAATTTCCTGCTGTTCATAAAAGAGAAAACTGATAAGGTATGAAGCGGGGGAGATAAACGGAATGGTAAATGTGATAAAGACAGAGAAATGAACAGGACAAAAGATTTATTAGAAGATTTATTTTTAGGACCAGTTCAAAAATAAGTTATAAAATGAACTTTCACCTTCCCCTACTGTTCCCTTCACAGTGAGAATCCCTACCATTCAAATGTTAAGTCTGGCCAGTAAACATCAGTTTTTTCTTCTGCCTGTTTAATCATTAGTAAAACACGTCAGAAACAGGCTTACTTTGAGCTGCAATTCTGCTTGTTCCAGATACGCGGTCTTCTTTTAGTACTAAGCTCAGAGATTTCGGTGTCAAAGACATAGGCTTTGATTTTTTTGTATTTTTTTTTTGGTTATCTGTATTCGAGAGAAAATAGTTCTTTGCTAGGCTGATAGGTCTGAACTTATTAAGAGAGTCAGGGCTGCTTGCCTGTACTCCGCAATAACGCCACTCTCCTGAGACTATTTAACTATCAAGAGTTTTTCTTCTAAGCGAATCAAGCGCTGTGTGAAGGCACGATTTCCCCCGAGCTGCAGAGCGGCGTTTCGGCCGCAAACAGCTGC
>NW_009260608.1:1846613-1860972 GCF_000687185.1 Egretta garzetta
CGAGCCCCCTGCGCGACTCCCGGCGGACGGAGCTCCGGCCGAGTTTCTTGTAGCTCCGCTCCAGCCTCGCCGTGTGAAACGCGTCGGTGTGTGTCCGTAGTGGCAGCCTGGGGCTGTGGGTGTTTGGCAGCCTGCGTCTAAGTCTTTAGGCAATATAAAGCGGATTTTCTTGGAAATGTTGATTTAAAAAAACAAAAAAAGCCCTCCCACAGTGGAAGAGAAGAGCTAAGAAAACATGGCTGAACCAAAGTCACTGGATTTTAGGGCTGCTTCTTTTTTGGAAACACAAGAAGGGTAGGAGCTTGGCTGGAAAGTGTGGAAACTCACTTGAACTACTTAGTCTCGTAGTAACTTTACAGAAAAACGGGTGGTCCTAGGGCTATTTTTCGCAAATACTTCTATGTTTTGGGCCTTTCAGGATGTTACGGTTCTTGCTTGCACTTCGTGTTCTTGTTAACTACACTGTAATTTGGCAGAAAGGATGGTGTTCAGATTTTAGTGGAATGTGCCTCCTTCACTGTTCAGTCACTTGGTTTGCTCTTCAGAATATAACACAACTAAAATACTATGTTCTTAAAAATTCAAGCAAGTCAGGCAAGGAACATAATGGTGGAAAGTTAAGTAATTAAACTTTATGAGGAGGGTCAGCTTTAAATGGTTTGCTTTCAGGAAAAGTATATTTTAAGGAAAGTGAGAGATTGGCGTGACAGAGAAAATGTCTCTACCATAAAAGCCTCTACCAAAGGCAGAACATTTAAATTAAACTCTGATGGTAAAATGTGTAAAAAGGTGCTTGTTTTGTACTTTGATATGGAAGCAGATAAACTTATTCATCAGATGACTTTGGATGTTGGACTTGCTGGTACTTTGGATCACGTAAGATACGGGCTGCTAAGTAGCTCGTGATCTAAATCTAGAGTGTAAAGGGTTAATGCCATTATCTATCATGTTTTTCTTAGTCTCTGTAGTACGCTTTTTCTGTTCTCTTACCTAAAAATGGAACCTTTGACATCCTTAGCCCTTTACGCTTTTGCTGACCTGCCAGCTAAATGGTATACTAGTTTAACTACAGTTTTACATATTTCAGAGCTTGTGGGCTTGGTTTTGCTACCTCAACAAGCATAAAGAGTTCAAGCTGCCAGATATATTATCTGGAACAACTTCTGGTTGTCGTTTATGCAACATACAAAACACATGTAGTATGTTCCATACATATTTCAGAGATCAATTTTCTTGTCTATCGCTAGTGCAAGAAATACAGTCACTCCAAAATAGCACAATACAATGTTATTTCCCTCCCTAACATATTTTCTCAGCAGTGTTGAATGCCCTTTCTTTCTGTAGCGGCATGTCTTGGAAAATTTTTATCTTATTTGTCACCTCCTGCTCAACCCCCTTTGGGGTTTTGTATTTAAACAAGATTCCTCTACTATGACGTAGTTGTCCTCTGCTCTTTACTCTAACAAGTTTTCTTCATCTCATACATCCCATTTGAATGTTATGGGCCATACCTGTGCTTTAGAGCAATTTTGTGATGATTTGCAAAGCTAGACAATTTGTATAATATGGGATGGGAATTGTTCTCTGATGATGCTCAGGCTCTGAAAATGTTCCACTTTTGTCAGTGTGTTGTTCACTGAGCTGTTACATTTTGCTTTTCAGCACAACTAGCCAAGAATTTGTGTAGCCATGTTCTCAAAGTTAGCTTTGTTGGCACTTGCTTGTAGGTTAACACACCACACTCCACTGCATGTGAGGGGTTTTGAGGGGTTTTTTGATTCTTCCAAGCTCAATTTTAATACTTGTAATAGAAGAGTGAGATGATTACAACTTTTTAGAAACTTATCTGCTCTTCACACGCTAAGCTCTCCTGTGGAGAAGCTATTCTCAGGTGCTCTCACATAATGAAATATAAATATTTAAAGAGAATATGTTGTCTCTGTTGTGAAAGAAGTCTGACCTGTTTCTGACATTGAATGATGACAGATCCACACAAAGGCATCCTTGAATACAGCAGCTTCATATGATCAGGAGGAGTTCTCAGTTCCTACCTGTATAAATTATCTAAACCATCGTAGTTTGTTAGGGACAAAATCTGCTTGTTAGGGATGGTTCCTCTTTTTCTTTTTTTTTTTTTTTTTTCCTCCACTTTTATTGGTCTAAATTGGGAAGATGACAACTTTGGAAAGTTATCATATTTAATTATTCAGCTTTCTGCATCATTTGAAATTACCTTTGTTTGAGGTTAGTTATCATTTAAAATATGAAAGAAATTTCTTTGGTTTTGGCTTTTTTAAAAAGAAATTTTGATAAACAAGCTTTAGGAAACTTGCTGTGGTAATTCAAAGTGTCACTATTCTCAGTTAATCTGCTCATGGAGGCAAGTTAGCAGTAGGGAATATCTGTCTGCATCTCAGCTGCTCTGATATGAATCCAGTTGGGTTTTTTTAGCTTCAGCTGCTGGTCAAAATATGAGCTAAGATGGTATGAGCCTGTGAGCTGAGGAGAGAGCGCATATTACTTCTGCAAGGGTTGTGATAATCTCTGGAGGAGAGATTGGTATGTCATTAACCACCACCCCCTGTACCATGATGCATGCATGAATATTATTGCCCTATTGCATAGCCCCCCTTGCCCCCCCGAATAAGAACAGTTGGTGATTTGGGCTCCATCTCTGGATGTGGTCACGCTCACTCGCGTCAGGGGAAGTGGCATGTTGGACTGCTGGGTGCTAAGACCCACTTGGGTTAAGTCACCGCCACACTCGTCGGTTCCTCATGAGGCTTATCCTCCTTTGGTTCAAGTGGTTCCTGCTGTACTGTTCCTGTAACGTACAACTCAAATCACGGCTTATTTTCCCTCAAGTTTAAATCTCCTTGAGATACACACAAGATTTCCCCATCCTTCCACATTACCCACCAACTGCACTTGAGCAAACATAATCCCAAAGTGGCTTTGCCTTTTCCCAAAGGAGGAGCAACCTACATAGCCTTTTCCAGCCTCTAACATGTGCCAGACTCTAATACGCGGTAAAGTAAGCAAGCTCAGTGACCAGCACAGGAGCCTGCCAATTAACAACTGTAACGTGCTCAAGTCAAAGCTGTCATTATCTTTAGCCCCACATTGGGCGCCCAGAAAGACTGTGGTGGGTTTACCCTGCCCAACAGCTAAACACACACCCAGTGACTTGCTCGCTCCCCTCTCCTACAGGATGGGGAGAAGATAGAAGGAAGATGAGAAGACTCGCAGATAGAGATAATAGTTTAACAGGGAAAGCAAAAGCTGCATGCTCAAAGCAGAGCAAAAAGAGGAATTAATCACTACTTCCCTTCAATGGGCAGATGTTCAGCCACTTTCTGGCAAGCAGGGCCTCATCATGCTTAATGGCTCCTTGGGAAGACAAACACGATGCCCATGAACATTCCCCCTTCCTCATCTTTTCCCTGAGCTATTTTTAAGGCTGAGCACAACATCATATGGCTCTCCTGGCTGTGTCCCCTCCCAATCTCTTGCCTACCCCAGCCTACTGGCTGGGGGAGAAGGGTCAGCACAGAGTGGGAAAGAGAGAAAGCCTTGATGCTGTGCAAGCACTGTCCCGTAATAGTCAAAATATTCATGTGTTATCATCAGTGTTTTAACTAAAAATACCAAGCGCAGCACCATACAGGCTGCTGTGAAGAAAAGAACAGCCGACTTGGTGCATCATCCTAGCAGGGAGGTTGTGGATTTGAACTTAAGAAGTGCAATTTCCCAAAGCTTGCTGGTGAAAGGCAGCTGGACAACTACAGTTGTACGCAGTAGGATTATTGTAGTGATTAACTAAGGGAGTTTTAAAGCTTTTGCAACTTTATGCACTTGACTGCATGGTTTGTGTAAGCTTACTGTTTCATAGCTAAGTGTGCATACAAAGCAATAAACATGACATGATCACACAGTTATTCTCCATTGTTTGTTTGACAGAGCAACATCAGAAAGAGGAATAGTCTCTCTTTCTCCTGCTTCAAGAGTAGAAAGTGGGATTGCAAAATGATGGAAGTATTTGATACTTCTACTTAATTTAGTGACAATTACTAGATATTAAGTTGACAGTTCCTCAAAACGCTCACTAGAGAACCCAGTTTCTGTGTTGTGGGATCTTTTTGTGTAAAAGAAGTTGACAGTTAAATGAATATATTTAACAGGTAGGACGTTCTTTGTTTGCTTTTAGTGTCTTATCCTGTTATGTTCTTACAAGACTCCCTCATGCTTGAAATTGGTCCTTATTTTCTGTCAATCATCAGAGCTGTGGGATGTGTTAGCAAGGTAAACAGTGGAATTTCATAGCTTGATGTGTCTTACTGCTCAAACTTACAGATTTCTTTATGTGCAGTGGTCTTGCATTATTATTTTGTATGAGTATTGTGTTGTTGCTACCCAGATATGTAAAATGGGCACAGATGAAGTATGAGAGGATGGAAAAGTGAAAGACATAATGAGACTGTCATGGGGCTGACTGAATATGATGCACTCTGAATAGACAAGCTGCTGCTAGGGAAATGGCTTCCCTTGGTTATATGTAGGGGCTAACTATGCATTTCTTTTTTTTTTTTTTTTTTTTTTTTTTTTTTTTTTTTCTTCTTTTCTTTCTAGCAGTGACAAGACAATACCTGGGCCTCTGCAGTCTCTTTGCCAGTCGTCTTAGGTTATCTGGCCTGTCCACCTTGTTTCTGTAGCTTTTGTGGCTCTGGATGGCTAGTGAAGAGGGATGTTCAGTCTAATGGCCAATTGCTGCAGCTGGTTAAAACGGTGGCAGGAACCTGTCAGGTAAACATGTGACAGTATTTTACACTTCTGTGCTGACCTTCCCAAACTGTATTTCATGTCCTCTCACCTATGTTTTGCTTTATTTGCTATGTTACATTCTCTTATATTTTTTAATTCTGAGACAAAATCTGTCATTTTTTTCCTCCAAGAGAGAATCGATACATCTTCTGAACTTAAAAATGAAATGTTTAACATCTTCTATTCAGGTACTTTGTTTCTGACACCAGGAAAGTATAAAATTCAAAATATTATCCTTCACATATTATCCTTTCTTCAAGTTGAGCATTATGGGGTGATGCTACAATGTTTATGTAAAGTTTATTTTGGTTTTGCCTTATTGATATAGTGTCTGCATTTTGAGATTCTGAAGTGTAATGTGTTAAAACGCTTTGTTGTCAGGAGTAGACTGTAGCCCCAGTGTAATACTAGTTTTCTTACTATAGTCTAAGTATCTTAATACTGCATTTTATGGGTAGCCTGGTGATCCATTCTCACTTATGGTAATATGCCGTTCTCGTTTGTTTCTGTTACTTCTACTTTGACATCCTGCATCCTTTTCTCTCCAATTAGCAGAGGTGCACAGATAGTGCATAGTTTGTTTCAAGCGATTAACAAACTATGGGGAAGGGAAATAAAGGGTACTCCACACTCATTTATACTCCACACTCATGTAGGAGGATTTGTTCTGTTCTTCAATGCTACATAGTTTAGGTTTTATGTAAGGTGCTGCTGTTGAAAAAACTATGTTGGACTGAGTAGTTTTCTGACACCATGGATGTATTGTAGACAACTGTGAGTTCGTAAATGTTCGTGGCTGTTCTGATTTTAGCTTACAGTTAAAGTATAACTTACTATGATCCTACTGTTCATTTTTATGTTCTTTTCTCAAAGCTTTTTGGCTCTCTGAAAGAACTTGCGTAAATTATACTTCATGTATGGTGCTATTATAGTTTTAAGACTGGAAATAACAATGTTTTTAGTATTTCTTCAATTAAAGGGGTGTAAAATTGAGTAAATTCCTTTGATTCCTCTGAGTCTTTGTGAATAGGAGGAACAATTGAGGTATATACATAGATATCTTTTTTTCCTATTGCCTATTTAAAATCCTATTCTGGTATAAATTCTAACCTGTTTACCAGTTTGCTAATATATTGTACGTACTTAACACCACTGGTTTGCACATTTGCAGTCTAGATTGCTCCTGCTTGAAACGGAGGCATGAGAAGTACCAGTGTTGCTTATTTACAGCACCTGTTGTCTGCACAAGTGTTGTATAATGTATAGTGCTGTTCAGATGCACTGTTTGAGGCAGAAATAAATTTCTAGTATAAGCACAACTTTGAGGCAGAGAAATGGTAAAAATACAGGGGGATGGAAATGAAATTACAGAAATTGTTAAAGACCACACCAAAAAAAAAGGATAAAATGTACAGTACTGTGAAATTAAATTTCAGCAGGCAAATACAAGTCGAAAGTAAAAATCATTGTCTCATGTGAAACTTACAGCACAGTATTAGACTTCTCATTTCATACCTTGTTCTGCTGTTTTGTCTAATCAGATGGTTTGACATATTGACACTAGAAACACAATTGTAACAATGCCTGCTACTTGGTATTTTCATACCTATTCTTTCTAGTACTTTGTGGTAAATTTGCTGTGCATGTGTTTAAAAACTTAAAATAAGTGATACCTAGAGGAAAAAAAATCTGATTTTTTTTAATTTTTTTTTTTTCTCCTTATGGAGGAAGGTGACACTAATAATGGTGGGTCTTGATAATGCTGGTAAAACTGCTACGGTTCGAGGAATTCAAGGAGGTAAGCAATTAATTTGTTTATCATCTAAATGGAATATTGAAAGAGAGAGTATAATTACTAATTTTCTGTCATTTTAATCTGAAAATATTGCTACATCTGTTAGTTTATCTCTCCGTTCCATATTATTGAAATAAAATGTTGGTAATTGTACCACCAAAAAGTGGTACAAGTGTGGTTGCCAAATTAAGCATGTCACAGGCCCCATGGTGTGAAGGCCTGCAGATGAGAGAAAAATTAAGGGGTCTTAACTTTGAAACAAGATCCTGATTTTTGATATCAGGAAAGTCATGCTAGGGTGACTTTAAAAGTAGGTGCTCCCAGTCATGTGCTTTATGCTCAGGAGAAGTAGCAGAGCAAGCTACTATTTGCTCATTGGCCACTGAACTTGACACCTTGTTGAGCTAAGGTAGACCAAATCAGTGGTAGTTCAACATAGTTCCTACCAATCTGCTACGTATTTTTCAAAGGTATTAGTATGGTGTAGAGGCAAGGTAGATAGTATGGAGAGAGTTGCCTCTTAAGTTATTGCACCATGCAGCATTAGAGCCCTTAGTCTACCAAGACAGAAAAAAACAGTGCATAGAGGTGTTTCATTATCTTGGAAACGCTAAGACTGAATGTTTAGAGTACCTTGGTGCTTATGTGCTTTGAGTTTACCACTGGATTGCTAACTGTGCAAAATGCTAAATTGAGAAAAATTATGTCCTGGGTTTTTGTTTAAATTTCATGAGCATCACAGCATATTTTTGGACTAGAGGAAAGGGTTTTTTTCAGTAGCTCAATAAATAGCTGAAGGAACATTGTAACTACAGGCAAGCAGTCTGTCTCCCATCAGTTGCTTTAAGTGAAAGTGTAGGATAAAAACTCTTGACGGCTGTAGACCACATTCTAATTAATAATTACTTTGCATTAGGGCAGTGATACCAAATATTCTGGTTAATGATGTGGCTTACATCTTAGTATACATTAGAGAAATCAATGGACCTGATGGGTTTCTTTGGTTTGGTTTTTTTTTTTCCCCCTTGTGTGCATGTGCTGAAGTTGCTTTCAGGTGACCATCCACTAACGCACATACATCAGTAAACTTTATATAAAAATCGGTGTTGTAAGTATGTGTAATAAGGAAAAGGTTCAAAAGAAGGAAATTGCATGTCTATGTGAATGACATAAAAGGTGGTTCTAGCGGTACATATTTTTTATCATTATTTATCTGCAGAAAAGCACTAGCACTTTTCTAGACACTTCAGTAAGAGACCACTTGATTTTGGAGGGTACTTTGCACCACGCAATGACACATGCAAGCAGGATATAATTTGAGATAAAACTTGTGCTTATGAAAACAAAAATTCTCTTTTTTTTTTTTCCCCTTGTGGGATTGTTTTTCTAAATAACTTTCATCTTGTGTAATAACAAGAGAGCACTCAGTAGTGTTTTGGCAGACTTTGGAGACTCCACCTCCATTTTCTGTTTACGCATGTTATGTAAGTTCACGGACTTGCTAAAGTGTGAATAAAGTTATGAATATTCTCTCATTTATATTCCTGAATCTTTGCCCTGAGTGCTTTGTTATTTGGCCTTTCATTCTTTTTCAAAATCAACGCTAATGCCTTTATCAGCTAAATGTGACAGCTATTTCTAAAAGTCCTTTTTTTCTGGGAAAAAAATGTGATAAAAAAGGGTATTTCTAAAGGGAAACTCCAGGAAAAGATAGTTCTGACTTCTGTGACTATTTTTCAGGGCTTGATTAGTGCTTGCTTTAGAAAGCAATTGTTTTTTTTCCTTAACAGAGCTTGCAGAGATTAGAACTGTCAGTTAAGTGTTCAGGGTTGGTAAAACCGTATTTTTGCCTGTGTGCTAGTCGTACAGCCTGTAGGAGGAGACTGCAGTTATGATTGCTGGGTTTGGGCAGAAAGCAAATATATTACAGTTCTTGGGACTCTTAAACCTAGGCAAAGCAGCATGGTCACCAAAGTCCTATTTGCCAAAATGGATCTGCAGCTTATATGGCAGACCCTGTTTTTTACACATACTTACGGCTCACAGTGCAAAATGTTCTTCAAAGTAAAGTCTGCTGAGTTTTGAAGCTGTAGTTTTTCACAAAAGGGGGTCCCGGACCCTTGTTTTGCTGGAGTCTTGGCTTACACTGTTCTGGCTAAGGGGTCTGTTCTGAATTCCCATCTCAGCTGTGTGTAAAGGATTCACTCAAAAAAGGAATGTGGTAGCAGAAGGCTGGTGGTGATTTAGCTTCTGCACTACTTTTCAGAGCTCAGTGCTTTTGACTGTGCCTTCGTTTCTTTCTCTCCACAAGATGAATTTTACATCCGTTTCTCCTGCCTTATGCTACCAAGCTACATAAAACAGTTGCAGAGATCCAATTAACTCACCCCTGCAGCGACAGCTTAGTGGTGTGAGGCAAGTGCAGGTTTTCTTTGCACTCCAGAAAGGGAGACAGCAAGCAAAAGTATTAAATATGAAGCTATAGTTTTTTAGCATATTTGCGTGACAAACTAAAAAAACCCAGAAACAATAAAAATAAACAAACAAGCAAAGGCCAAAACCTGATCTAGGATGAAGGGAATCAAGCAGTTTCCATCTCAGAAGAACGTGGTTTCCGTCACTTCATCTCAGCCCTTGGTTTGATCTTTTGAAGCTGTTCTGGCCACCATGAGGGATAAAGAATAAATTTAGCAGAGTAGAAGGCTTCCCAGGTCATCATGCATTAATTGTTTTGTTTGTTTTCCTTCTCAAACTTGGATTAATACCATGCAAATGCTGTATGACTGTTCATATGGGAGCACTGGTGGTGAGTGGGAAAGTAAAAACTGCAGTACACTGAACACCACTGCAATTTAACTGTGGTGTTAAATATTTAAAAAATGAATTTTTTAGCTTTCCCTTCCTCCTTGGTGCTCCTATCTAAGTTAATGTCAAGTAACTGGTTGAGACACTGGTGTGTTTATTTGAAATAACCTGAGGAGAGAGAAAATCTTAATGTAAAAAATATGTGGTTAGCAATATGGTGTCACTTAACAGGGTGGGTTTGCTCTGTGGTTTTAAAATATGAATTTTGCTACACAAATCATAATGCAAAATCCTCTTTAAATAACTGAGGACACTTTTTACTGAAGGCTTTCTTCTTTGAACTCTGACAGAATCTCCTGAAGATGTGGCTCCAACAGTTGGGTTTTCCAAGATTGACCTTAAACAGGGACGCTTTGAAGTCACAATCTTTGATTTAGGAGGCGGAAAACGAATTCGAAATATCTGGAGAAATTACTATGCTGAGTCCTATGGTGTAATATTTGTTGTGGATTCTAGTGACATTGCAAGAATGGAAGAAACAAAGCAAGCCATGATAGAAGTTTTAAACAGCCCTAAGATATCAGGAAAACCCGTGTTAGTGTAAGTACTTACATTAGTAAGTAATGTTAATAAATGTTCTCCTAATAATCTGAGATTTTGTAAATTTTGACCTTCAATACACCTTCTAAAGAAGTATTTACGTATAGTATAAGCATAAAGTACACTAATACTACTGTAACTTTAGGACTAAGCAATATTACAATTCGTTTGAATAGTATTTCTGAAGTATTTATTTATGCCAATCTTAGTATCATATTAGTGTACAAAGCCTTTTCTTTCTTTCTTTCTTCCTTCGTTCCCTCTTGAGTTGTGCATGGTGATATACTGAATCCATTCACTGCATCTGACATTAGATCTAATTTAGTCCTTCTCAGGGATATTTCTTTCTCTTCTCTTTCATTGGCAGTGGAAAAATAATAAGTTGTTTTTTTTTTCTCTTAACTCTTTACAATTCTAATATTGCTCAAAATGCTATGATGGGTTGAAGGCTTTGCAAGTTTGGAATGGCAACATGGTGTAAAAATATTGTTACTGTTTAGGCCTACATCTATTACTTAAATTGTAAATGGTTGATTATATTCTGCAGTAGCAGCAATCTCTCAGCAATAAATGTCTTGTTCATTTAACACATGGTGGTGCTGCTGATACATGAGGTCAGCAAAATCTCATTAAAGAAGGCTTACTTTAATAGTATTTGGCATGTGCTTTTGTTTCAGTGCATGTGTTTTAATTAAAAAAAAATTAAAGTTTCAAAAGGTCTAGAGACATTCTTTTGCAAACAGATAGATCCATGAACTTCCTTGCTTAAAAAGGTTTTGTCAAATATTGGAAATAATGTATTTTATTAAGTTCAACCACACAAAAAGTCTTTGATAAATAGCCTTTTGAAGTTACGAAATAAACTATGAAAGTTTGAAATGGTTTATCAGAACAATATCTTTGTCTGGTGGGCATAACACCTCCATAATGCAGTGATTACACAACATTTCTCTCATATCATAAAGAATCTGTAAAGCTAAGAGGAGAGGCCTCTTTTAAGAAGTTGTGATGCTTTGGTGGTTTGAGGGTGAAACTGGCTAATCTGTTTTGATCAAGTGGAGCGTAGTTCAGCAAGCTAATAGCGTATATGTTGAAGAATAGATGACGTTTTAACTTCCATTGCTATCGGAATGTTGTTACTACAGGAAAGGCAATAAAACTGACTTAATGCAGCTAGTTTAACTCAAATCTGTTCTGAAAATGCAACTGTGACATTTGACAACTGTGCAGTGTTTCTAAATAGATACAACTTTAGTTGTTTTGGTTTTTTTCACAGAAGTCTCTATGCCCTAATCCTGTAATAGTGTTTATTTGAGCAGCTAGCTGTACCTGCAGAGGTCCCGCTCGCCTCCCTGGAACTTGATCCTGCTTTTCAATCTGTGTCAGTAGCTAATCAGAAGGCAGAGCGTATTAACTGAGTCTAATGGTGACTAAACTAAGTTTGTTGATGTTATTGCCTTCTAATTGATTGAGCCTCAAGCCTGTGAACAGAATTTGCTCTTGCAGTCCAGTCCCAGTTCTGTGGAGGGATCCAATAGTTCTTTGTTTTGTGGTCCCTGTATGAGCGTGCGTCTTAAGTTATTCATTTTTTCCTGTATTGTCTTTGCTTTCTGTTTGGTGTCTGTGTTCATGGCATAGCTATGTTACTCCTGGCACATTCAAATCACGTAAACCCTAGAATTTGTTCTGATATTTGAAGCCCTTCTTATATTGCGAAGCCTGCAAGTTGTGAAGCAGGAAGGCTTGGTCAGTAAGCACTAGTGTTTGTGGTGTGGAAACTGAGTGCTTAGCAAATGAGATTAAACTAGTCTCATACACTTTCCCCTTCCTGAAGATGCCTTTGGTTGGAGATGCAAATCCCTGTCACTCATACTTGCCAAGTGAGAGTTCTGTGGCATAAACTTTTTTCCTTTGAGTCCCTAAAATTGAAAAATGAAAACATATCAAGAGCAGAATAAAGGAAACAGCAGATTGCCAAATTTGTGGTGAAAGTTAGCATTTTTTTGTATTATCCTCTTCTAAGGATGTTCAGCTTTTTTGTTTTTTAATATGAGATACTTGGTATCCACATAGCAATAAGTTCCCTAATATCCTGCTAAGTTTCTAATTAGCACATTTTAGTCTATACCTGTACGTGTGAAGGCCAGTATTTACTGAAAACAATACAGTGACCTCTGAGTATTAAATCCAGGAAAGCGGAAATTTAACTTTAAGTAATTCCCTTCTCTTCCATGCTCTTCCAGTGCGGAGCACAATCTATTTCTCTTCTTATAGAATACTATTACAATTTCATGCCAGAGGAGAGGGATTCCTTCTCTGATTTCCACATTCCACAAGTGTGTCTCTGGTCTGGACCACTGCTTTCTTCTTCCAGCACTTGAAATAAACAGGGAGAAGCAGAAAAACAAGTGTAACTTGTTTACTTTCTGCTGTCTGTAGGTGCACAGATTTCTCTACTATGTTATTTGTATGCTTAAATACAAAGGGCTTATTCATTAATGTTTTATTAATTACTAATTATCATCTTAAAAACTAATAGAAGAAACTAAACACTAAAGAAATGGAGTGAGCTATAACTTAAAAGTGTGTGTGTGCTGAAGAATGATGAAAGAGGTATTGGTGACTTGATCAGAAGGGAATAATTTAAATGTTCATACGGGATATTCGTGTTCGGTTTTAAGCAGAGATTGAACTGGTGTACCAAAATGTCAACAGTTAGCACTGAATTTTAGTCTAATGTGATGTGCTATATGCAGTGTCTTGTACAATGAAGCATATATAAGCATGCTGTAAGATTGGATGCGAGTCCATTCTGGGTTTTGAAGGCAGCAGCAGAAGTTGCTGTATATTCAGGATCAGGTGTATCGCTGTGTGTACCTAGCATCTGCTTGTCTTTGAAATAACCTGCTGGTTGTTATGCCTTTTTTCCTTTCTTTTTTTTTTTATGTACTTCTGGAAGATGATAATAAAAAAGACAGGATTACCTTTTCCTTTTGTACTTATGGGCTTTCATCTATCTGGACAAAATTAATTTTGCCATTTGGATTGGGGAAAAATAAAATCTTCATGACTGGTCATCAGACAATTTAATTTGTGTATTTTGTAAAGGAACCTTCTAGTTATCAGGTTATCAATACCATATTTGTGGCAGTGCTCTGTAATATGTTCCTTATTAGTTAATAAAACTTGGAAAGGAGTGATAAGGGAGTGGTAGCAATGGTAAGGAGGCAGGCATTTGCCTCTGTATGAGAGTACTGATCTGTCAGAGTTCTCATCCTAATCTGCCTTTATACCATGGTCTACCTCAGCATATATAAAAGAAAAACTTGAAACAGAAATTGCATTTCCCTGTTAAGTAAATTGGTGTTTACTAGAACTTTCATCCTGTTTTACTTGTAGCGTTCCTGGTGTTCAGAACATTAGGATTTAGATTGAGAAGAGTGCTGTTGTTGAATGCTTTTAGAAAATCAGTTGTTCAATAATAATTCCAAGAGGAAATAAAATACAATTTGTATAACTCTGTACTAATGAATAAACACATTCCCTAATATACTCACCTTTTCTTACATACTCTGACCTCTCTCAGTAGTTCCTGAAGTCTTATCCTCCTTCTCCTTCTCTTCCCTTCCTCCATTCAGGACTTCCTTCCTGGCTGTGTAAGCATGTGCTGTGTTTGGTTGTGGTGCAACAAGTGAAGTTCCCTCAGCTGTCTGTTGCCTTTGAGAATAGGTGAATTGAATGAATCGGAACTAGTTTTGGTCTCTTCTACCTGTCTGAATTTGATTTAGATGTCAGCAGTAGGGTTACTGTAGGAACTAACTGTCCTTGCAAAAATTGTCTAAAAATTTGGGGGTGGAAAAAAAACTTTTTCTACTCGGGTAAGCAAAATTTTATGTGGTGTAATGGGTAAGACATGCTGAATCATGAAGTTCCTTTATCTAAATACATTTCCTTTTATCTTTAAAGATTGAAAAAAGAAAATAACATATCCTTATTTACTTAACTGTAAAAAGATGATGTTATTTATTACTATGGGGTCTGGTTCAGCTCTGACAGTAACATTTAAATAAAAGTATTCTCTAGTTGTTTGCTGTTACATGATGGCAGGTTTATCCACTGCTCTAGATATTCATTCAATGCTCTGTAGATTCATTCAGTTTCAAGATTTTCTCATTTGCTGATGTGGAGTTGGAGGAAAAAAAACAACAACCAAAACAAAAAAAAGCACACACACAAGAAGCCTCAAGATTAGGAACAAATTTCAACAGTGATAAGCTTCATGGTCACCAGGAAAGGCTTGGGAGTCTTTGACACACAGGTCTTAATGAAAGTAGACAA
>NW_009260608.1:1861013-1887511 GCF_000687185.1 Egretta garzetta
ATACTGTGTATGTGCTAGCTGATTCACTTACTCCTCCTTGGAGAGAAACAATTGCGTGTCTTTCCTCTTCTTGAGAGGACATGTCTGTATAACACTGTAGTTTGGTCAGATAGTGAGGGTGTAGACCATACCTGCTTCAGCTCCTACTAATCATCAGGACATGTCTCCATCAACAAGTCTTGCACTCTACGCGCCCTCATGCTATGTGCCAAAACTTTTAAACATATGATATCAGCGTGAACCGTTCTGTCATTATTTTGGACACGTTGAATTAAAAATAAAATAATTATATATATCTAAGTCCTAAGGCCGGAGAGATGTCACATGCAGTCCACAAGAGATTGGCGTCAAGTGCTATAGTGTGGATGTGACCAGTCCTCACCAGAAGGGGATCTCCAAAAGCTCTTCTTTCCAAACAGTGTACATGGGTGCCAGTCCACACCACTTTATCCAGGGGCCAGAGCTTGCTCTCTGGCGCTGTCCACAAAGACAGTGCAGTTATAATTTGTCACCCAGGTGAGCAATTAAGTTAATCTATATATTTGGAAGAAGAGGGGGAGGAGAGGTGGGAGAACAATTTTGGATATGTTGTCCAGCTAGGACTGTGGTGCATGCAGTAAAGGTGGTTTAATCATAATGTAGAAGGAGGTGTGCCAATGAGGCCCTCAGTTCTTTCATGAAGTACGTGGAAAATTATATCCACAACAAAGACTTTAAAATCTTTCCAGTAGAAGAGTAGGTCCTTGAAAAATGTATGTGTTTTATTCTGGAAAAAAGTAACTTTTTTTTTTCTTAAAATTAAAAATCTGGGTTTTTTTAAATGCTAGTTTTTCCCAGTAAATACACTATTTCTATTATTTCTTTGAATAACAGAACATTTCCTGAGAATATTTTTCCGATGTTGTTTTACATCTGCTAAAACAAGCAACAGTCCTTTCTGAAAACCACTGAGAATTAATGTCAATTTATGTCACTGCATGTTGTCTTAGATGTCTTTTGTTTGTGATCAACTTTATACTGTGAGTAGTGCTAGCAAGATACTGCCGTGAATTACCATGGGTAGATGGATCTCATTTCACAGTGAAGAACAAGATCCATTACTAAAGAGTTTGTGATGAAGTCTTCATCACAAAGTGAACTAGAGTTCGAGCCACTGGCCCACTCTTCCTTTGGCCATCCTTTCTCCATCCCAGTCTATTGCGTTATGGTACTCCCTAATCCAATAGTATGCCTGTGCCTGTGGCAGCTCTGGTTTTTGCCAGGGGTAAGGTCCACTGCTGACAGAAGAAAAGTAAAGGGGAAGACAACTCTTGCTCATCATTCTCCCTGATACAGGAATGTACAGTGAGCCTGAGCACTATTTAGGGAGAAGTGGAGGCCCAATAGCCTGGAAAGAGAACAGGCTGAATTGTGCAATGTGGCCATAAGATTGGTATAAGACACTCTATTACACTAATATGGGAATATAAGACTGCTGATGTTGTTCAGTGTGATACTTGCTTCAAATTGAATTAGTGGTATCTTATTATCCATCACCATCCATGTAAGTATCACAGTATCATTTTAAGACAGTTTTACTGAAGTGCTGATGGTATTGGCTGTTACTGACTCTTAGTACAAATGACTTGAAGACATTGAACTTTACACTTGGCATTTTTTTTCTTTACTGTTCAGTGTTGCTACTTAATTTATGTTTGCTTTGCTCATGTAGGCCTTGTTTAACACTCAAGTGCTTAAGTAGTCAATCAGTCTGTTATGTATGAGGAAACTGAGTTGTAGAAAGTAAGAGTTCTTGCAGTTCTTACATTCATGAGTCAGCATCTTTGAGACTTTTATAGGTATGCAAGTTTAAATTTTCTTCTCTTAGATTTTTTTTGTCCTTCCTTTTATCAGAAAGAAACACTTAAACTTCATATTATATAGACAAAAACTGGTTTTGTTTGGGGTTATTTTTGTGTATGTTTGGGTTTTGTTTGTTTGCTTTTTGGGGTTTTTTTTTCACTTTGACCTGAAACACTTCCAAGAGGAAATACAAGTCCATGTGCTATGGTTGATAATTTTGTACCAGAGAGATTGCTGGGCAGGTGTTTCTTTTAGTAGAAAGCCACCTGTCATTTTGGTGATCAGAGATTATAGCTATTAATATTTCACATTTCTTATTAGAACACTAGCAGCTCTGCTTTAATTTGTTTGCTCTTCTGCATAACTGTAACTAAAAACACTGGAAAGTTATTTTAATGATTGCTGCAAAATTTCTGCTGTTAATAATTTTGAATGCTCAATATCAAATTCTCATGATATAGAATGATTTAGTTGGAAAAGACCTTTAAGATCACCAAGTCCAACTGTTAACCTAACCCTGCCATCCCACCACTAAACCATGTCCCTAAGCACTTCGTCCACCCGCCTTTTAAATACCTCCGGGGATGGGGACTCAACCTTGACAACCCTTTTGGTGAAGAAATTTTTCCTAATATCTAATCTAAACCTCCTCTGGCACAACTTGTAGTTGATAATAATTACTTTCAGTTATTAGCGCCTCATATTAAGAAAAAGCTTTCCACGAGTCTTTCCGGTTTTCTCTCTTCTCAGTTCTGCAGTATGTTATGTATGTTTCTGTTTTGCCATTTTCTAACCAATATACAGATGAAAACTACTTGAACTATTTACTTGTGCGTGGATAGGCAGTTGTCTTCCTGAGTATTCGTGAAACTCGAGTTTTCTTCCAGGATTTAAAGTACAGCTCTTGCTTAACAAGACCATGTTTACTTCAAAGAAAGGTATCTATTGTGTGAAGAGGAAGGGCTATCTCAGGAACACATTTCTCTCTCGGATAAGGATGCTTGTGTGAACACTCCTGTATGGGGGACGCTGTGTAAACAGATGGTGTTTGTTGTTGTATTTTGGCTTTCTCTTCTGCCAATGCTGGCTGCAGTAATCCTTCACACACGTACCCTAACGCCTTTCTTTTTAAGGGCCCGGGAGAGAATGAAAGGGTTATCTGTTACATACCTTTGTTTTTTAATAAAAGTAAAACCAGAAAAAGATGATGAGGTGGTGTTTCTGTGTAGTGCATATTTCTGTGTGTATTATATACATACATTATATACGTTTATATACATACATACATGAAAGAGCGTGTTGGCCATCGCAACTTTTTTCTCTGTATTGCTTATTGGCTAATTTCTACTCTGTGCTTGGAATGCAAAGGTAGCTTTCATATATGTAACAGTTAAGGGAGATTATTTAATGGAATAGTATTGGTGATGCTGTTATCCAATTTCATTTTTTGTCACTACTGTGTAAACAATCTTTTTCACTTTGTTTCAGACCTCTGATTGTGCTTTGGTAACAGTTAATTTCGGTTGCAATTTTAAGCTGGGATGGAAGGAATCCAACTATTTATAAATATTGCAATGTGAAAATAGTTTGGTAGTCCCTTTTGATAGTAGTTTAATTGCATCTAGTGGAAAAAAAATTAAAGACATTTAGCTCACTTAATGTCTTGCAGAATTGCAGCGCAATTTGCTTCGACTTCTCTGACTGTATCCAGATATAGTGGTATTGACTGTGTCTTTGCATAGCATAAAGGAGTTCAGAAATACGTTCCTGGTTTGGTGTTTGGTTTTGGTTATTCTTTTCTTTTTGGAAATAACTTTTTTATCTCGGTTGCATTGTTATTTTCTGTTAAATTGCATTAGAGCACTATTTCTCATTCACTTTCAAAAGGGGTTGGGCTACAGGGCAGAAGCCAACCATTGGGACTATGGAAAGCAAAAGCGCTCCGCATCTGCTTGCTTCTCGCCGCTGCAGAAATAACTGCTGGTGCAAAATAAAGCAGTGATATACTTCCTGTCTTGTTAATTCAGCTGTTGCATAAAGAACATCTAAGTTGTCTTCAGGGACGGGTTGAGTCAATGGCTCGTTGCTCTGGTTTAGGTACTCAGGGAAGGTATTCATATTTACTACTTTACGCATCTGTCTTGCATACCTACATGAGAATCCTAGGCTTCTACAATTAGCAGAGTTTCATGGAACCATTTAGAGTTCTCGAAACCCTCAGCTGGTTCTTCTGGCCTCTCCTGTAGTGGTACAAATAAATGCACATCCTATACCATGTCCAGTTCTGGATTTCCCACTACAAGAAGACCGTGAAGACAAATGTTCATTATACTATAATGAGTCCAGACTGCTCAGGTACTGGAGCGTGTGACATACGAGGAGAGTCAGAAAGATGTGCTTGTTTGGTTTTGACATGAAGAAACTAAGGCAGAGAGCTTCCTGCTGCCTACAAGTAAGGTGTGGAGAGAACAGAACAAGGCGCTTCTCAGAGGCATGGTGGTAGGATGAGAAGTGGTGATAAGAGCTGCAAGCAGGGAAATCCCTTTCTTGATTTGAGCAAGAGATTGATCTGGATGTCCGCCAGAAGTTCCCTATAACCTAAATCACTCTCTGGTTCTAGATTATGTTTATTTCTGTAAGGATGGCGTTCTATTTTTTATTATATTTTTTTCCTTCATATTTGTACTAGCAAAAGTGAGACTGCAGAGGCAACTGCATATTTAGATTGGCTAGGCAGTTGCAAGAACATGTCTTATCACTGTGTGATAAAGTATCATATTCCCTTACCCTTACCTGCTAAGGGGTCTGCCTATGTAGCTAAATAATGTAAATATGTCTATGTCAGTTTATTGATGCTTAGCTTCTCAGCAGGCTGCTAACAAATGTCCCTGTGGCTTTGGTGGCATGGTCTTCTGCTGCTAGTGATCTTTAATGTGTTCAGAAAATATCAGCTCAACACCTATTTGTAAGAAACACATAGTGGTGTTATTAAAATAAGTAACGCTCTGTTTTGCATTCTGTAAGACAGTGCATGCTGTCCTAATATGACATGAACATTATTTCATGGTGTTAAGTAGGTAAGTACACACCTGTAAGTAACTTTTCCTATAGAAGCAGTATTGAAACATTCCTCATAACTGTTTTCTGACTTCTTGTTTGGTTTAGACATCGGGTTCTGGATTGTTACTACCAATTCCTGAAAAAAATATTAGAATTTGAACCAAGTAAATATGAGTGCTAAAAAACTACAAGGCAATTAAAACCAGTAATTATTACTTTATGAAAGGTAACTAAACTGTTCTTATGAATCCTGTCCTTGAGATCAACAAAATTTCCAATGCTTCCCAAAAGCACAGGTGGTTTGTTGCCACATTGTTTCAGCTTCTTATGAATGGAAGAACAAAAGAAGTGTCACTGGTGTCTGTGATCCTTTCTTCTAGTTCATGTGTTTCTGTGCAAATCATAAAATTCAGGGACAGATGAACATCTCTTTGCATTCTTCTAAGTCTGTTTGGAAAAACAGATGCACTTTTTCCTGAGAGTTGTGTGGAAGGGGAAATGGGAAGAAAAATGAAGCAATTGAGTGATCCTGAGACTGCTTTACAAGATAAGTTTACTAAATAGGAACCATTGGTATTTCAAACAGTTCATTTCTTTTGTCATTTGCAGCACGGACAACACCAGCAGCATACTGCTTTGCAAGGGTTTTTTTTTCGATACTTGACTGCAAGCCCAAATTTTTCTTTAGATATTTGAGTGTATTCTTGAGTGTTGTTCATACTGATTTCAATGTTGTTGATCATCTCCCCTTGCTCCTCCACCAGAACTGATATCTGCATAAAAAGTTCCTTTAAGTCTTTGATCTGGTTCTCCAGATTGACTAGTTCTTTGTGTCTCTGTTCAATCTCTGAAAGCTGGGCTTTGGTAATTTTTACTTCAGTGAGTAGATTTTCATTGAAAATCTCCCATTTTCCTTGTTGGAGCATGTCATTGACTTCTTCCTCAGATACTTCTTTACCAGCTACTTCAAGCTGACGGACGATAAATCTTCTGCACTTCTCTTGCTTAGCAGTTATAGCATCGTTGTATGAGAGCATAGCATTTAGGTAACGCTGGGATAAGAAAGCGTGCTGGGAAGCTAGAATTCTTACTGTGGCACGTGATGGCCCATGCTCATTTTCAGCTTTTTTCACTGTTTTTGACAGTTCATCCAAACATTTTCGTATGTGCTCGGCTTGAATTTTTATTTCTCTTGCTATGTTAGATTCCTTTTTAAGAACGCTGAATCTTCGCATTGAAGATACTAGGCTTTTTTGTTGTTGACTGAATTTATGAACTTCCTCTACCAAATTATTTATTTCATTCTGAAGCTTCTGGATTTCATGCAAGTGCCTTTCAGTTATGGGCTCTCTTTCATAAATAATGGCCTGCTGTTCAAACTCCTCCTGCTCTTCTTGTACAGCTGCATTGTTGTTTTCACCAGTGATCTGTAGTTCCTTAGCTCTCAGTTTAAGCTCTTGGAGGCGGTCTCTCATGGTTTTTTTTTTTTTGTTCAGGTTTTTTTCCCTCTTGCAACCCAGGGAGTTAACTCAAATATTTTTTTTTTTCTTGTTTCACTGTAATCAAAGTGTAACAACAGTCAATGTTAGCAGTTACCTGTATAAATGAAAAGTTGTTTTGGAGATTAGAGGTACTTCCCTCTGCAGAAAAGTGAAGTAAAAGTAGTAGTGAATTGGAAATGGTAGGTATTCTGAATAAAAGTACAAGATAGGAGGTGTCAGTGTACTCCACCATTTAATCCAGTTTCTGTAGGATTTAACCATAATCTTAAGTTTTTAATTGATCCTTTCAACTTCTTCACTATAGTGTTTTTTTCCACATACAGTGATTTGTAGCCCAAGCCCATTTCTGTGGTAGATTTGTGGTGTGGCATCTAGAACTTAGCACAATGAGGAATATGGCATGTGGAGAGGACTTCTATTTTGGGGAGGAAGAGAGAAGTAACTCAAATCGTTATTTTATCATAATTCCTTATTTGATGAAAACTAACCAACTTTTAAATCTTTTTGGAAATAGAAGTGAATCTGCTGCTGCATTTTTGGATTCTCAGTAGGAAAAACTCACTTTAGCTTTTGAGGTTATGAGATAGACTATGTAATGAATCAGAGTTCTGGTGTGAATAAGCTCCTTTAGGCTTTTAGTTTAGCCAAACTGAAAAATCTTTCTCCTTTTTCCTTGCCTTCCCTTGCCTGGGGAATTTGACTGATAGTAACTAAAGCAGTTAACTCTACAGCAAAACAGAACAACAGAACTCTAATAATTTAGCATGAAAATACATACTATTTGTAATGTCTGAATTTTCGTAGAGGTGGATCCATATCACTAATGTTGCAGCTTGAAAATTTTCTAAGCCTTTTTTGGATTACTGTCATCTATTCGTACACTGTCATTTGCAGTCTTCATAAAATTCATGCAAATGTACTTTGTACACCATAGTGGGATACAATTCAGTATTGTTTCTTATTTAATAGAAAGTGGATTTAGTTGCATTTTCTACCCTGGCTGTTGTGCAAGCTTTACTGAAGATATAATTAAGAGAAAGTTTCTGTTGTGTATGTTTTAGAAAATATCTAAATTCAGTTAATTTTAATTATAGGGAAGAAAGTATTTTCCTCAAACTCTGCATGAATGTTTTCCTTGGACTATGATCAAGAAAGGAAAATTTCAGCAAAATGTCCAGGAATAGAAGATTATAGGATTTTTACTTCTGGTTAAGTCAAATGTGTATCTTTCAAAGGGTTGTTCAATCATAAATTTTAAACAGTACAGTAATATTTTTTGGCTGTTTCCAGAGGTTTCAGGGCAGCCTTCTGACAAAGGTGCATTTCTTCTTAAATCCCAATTCTAAAGTCTTGGGGTTTTGGGTCTTTTGGGGTTTTTTTTGTGTTGGTTTTTTTTTTTGTTTGTTTTGTTTTAGTAAGCAAATGCAGTATTTCTCTATAGTATCCAAAAGGATCCATCCAGTAACCTGTCAATATGCAAATGGTTTTGTTACATTTGAACAGCTTCAAATAATGCTGCTGTGGTATCTCTGATCCCTGATGCATATTTAAAGTCCCTAAATAGATTTTTTGCATAATATAAGTCATGGAGTTGAACAGTGTGAACATGTCTTCCACAGACTTAAATCTGGCTGTCTGCAGGAGGATTAGCTGAAAAACAAAACTTGAAATGCTACAGAGATCAATCGTGAGAAAGAATGTTGATATTCTACCCCAGTGTGTATTTCCCTTGCAGCTTTTTTTTTTTCCCTTTAGTGCCTTAATATCTGAATTTAATGTTTGTTGAATCACATCAAGAGAATCCAAAAAGTCTGGCAGTCATTAGAAGTTACGGTAACGTGCTGAGACTTGTGATCAGGCAAGCTTGCAAGTTATTTATTGGAAAACTACTGGGGGGGGGGGGGGGGTTTTGTTGCAGTAATTCCTCTTCACTGCCTAACTTGCTGTGTATCTCCTCGCAGCAGAAGTCAGGCAATTTCTTCAAGATAACATTCTTTAGGAATGTTTCAGGGCTGCTTGGCACCACTGAGACTGCCGCAGGGAAAGTTCAGTCTGGGGCATGTGAAAAGAACCAGGAGTGCTAAACAAGGCTTCAGAGAAGTGACCTGAAAATCTGTTTTAGTATAGCCTAACGCATTGTTGACCCATGTTAATTTAGCATATCTTGACAAGCCTTTGATTAAAAGCAAGTTATAAGGGCACCATTAATGCTTATGTGAGGTGGCAAGACTTTCTTGTATCTAAGAGAATACAAGTAACTACTGAAAAGCTCTAAAAAATGCGTGCAGTCATCCCGTTACTCCTTCAGAACACAGTACAATTTCTCAAAAGGGCAGTTACCAATTTTTCATATGATTAATCTCCTGTGGTTTGAAAGTAAGTTAAACACAGGAGCATAAGAACTATATTGGGCTTCATCTTCAATTTGTGTATCCATTAATGATTGACAATCTACTTTTCAATGTTTTGGGTGCATTGGTCTTGAAATAGCTGTATTCCTTGGGAGTGGGGAGGGGAGGGGAAGAAAAAAACCAACAGAATTGCAAATCTGCAAATATTCTCAAATATCAAACTTGCAAAGAAGTAAGCAAAAAATACTTGAGTGCTGTTACTGGATGTTTTTTTCTTGTTTAAGCATAAGTCTCACTAAAGAGTGGAATGTAAGCAATTGAACTCTAGTTTCATATTTCACATCCTATTGGGCTTGCCTTCAAAACCTGCCACTGAACATACTTTCAATAAATGTGGTTGATTATACCGGCAACTGAAACACATGCTGGTTTCACATAAATAAGGATGTCTTCATGACAAAGATAACCTTGGAAATTGTTGACTTGACTTCTTGAGCGTTCCACAACAAGCTTTGTTCATATACTGAGTCCTTGTTGTTGTCCTACGTGTTTGTGTACGTGTATAGGGGCACGTTCTGTTGTCCTTTTGATTGAGATGAAAGATCTGTTTCCTTGAAGTTTTTGTCAATAAAGGGAGAATAGGCCTATTCTTTTAGTTGAGTAAAGGGAATATGTGGACTGAAGGCACTCCAGTGATTTAGTGTGTCCCCTACATTCCAAGAAAGATTTTAAAAGATGATCCTTCTAAGTGATAAAGTAGCACAGCCTAACACATCCTCATCAGAATTTTTCTTCATTGAAGGTTGGAAAATTTGGGTTGAAATAGCCAAGAGACTGACTGCAGTAAAGGCAAAGCAAATCAGTATATGGGAAAGCATTAGCTTGTTTAAACTGTAGCTTCAAATTATTGACTATGTTTAGCAGTGGCCCTAAATGCTCTTACACACATAAATCTCAAGAGCATTGGTGAGGTCTGCCCATATTTCCGGTCATTCCTCAGTCATAAATGCTGCTGTGTCATCTTTTTATTTGAACTGTTACTGATGCTGAAACCATATGTCTGGAGCCAGAATCACAAGCTGCTAGCTGGTCTTTAATAAAAGATAATCTGTAGAAAAGGAGTTGCTCTAATAATATGGCTGCAATAACTTAGTCAAACTAATGTGGCACTGTGCTTTTTCTGTTTGCACTTAGAAGCAATGTAAGATTGAAAACATAGCAAAAGAACAGACAGGGCTACAGAATGGATTTGGGGAGGAGGTGGCAGGGGTAAGGAAGGGAAAGGAGGAAGAATCAGGCCCAGTTTTGCCTAGTACCTTAGTTGTACTTGGAATTCAAGGATTATTGATGTGCTTTCATACATGTATTTGGGGAGAAAAAAAATAGGAATGCATATGTGGCATTTCAGTTCAGTCACTCTGGCATACCTTATCTTCTAGAAAGACTTCCCTCCCTGCCCCTCGCAGTGTCTTTACCATGCAGATCCACTGGTGATTAAGTTTGTATTTGTTCTTCTGGGAGGCATCTTTATATATAGTTGACAGGTTCAGGAACACAATTTTCACATCCTTGTCAAATACACTTTAAGGGTATTGCAAGAGTCTTTGCCTCCTGGTAATTTTACTGTATTGCTTATCAGGTTTATGAATCTCTCCAGACAAACTGATGACATGTGGTTGCAAAAGTCTTTATAATGACAATTACCTCAGCATACTGACTAGGGGAATAATAGATCCTGATGATTAGACCACTATTATTAATGTGTCATGATGGTAAAGTATGTCCTAAATTCAAAGGTAATGAAATTGATGGAGATGAAAATTTTCACGTTCTCTCCTCCCATTTTTCAAGGGGAAAAAAAAAAAAAAGGCAAGTTTGAAAGGCCCTTTTGCTTAATTGCGAAGCAGCTGTATAGAATATTCTTCCACCTATCTAATTTATCAATAGACCCAGGAAAGAGGGAGCCTACACCCAAAGATGGGATTTTGGGTGAACCTGCTTTATCAGGAGGGTTGGACTAGATGATCTCCTGAGGTTCCTTCCAACCCTTGCCATTCTGTGATTTGGGCTGCATTACGTTAAAAAGCATAACTGGATAGGTGAAGTAGGTAAGTTGATCATATGGAACTCTTGTTGTAATCATATATAATGGCTTTTTTTTGCTTTGATGAATTGTTTTATTTCCTCCCCACCCCCTGACTTACCAAAAAACTCCTGTTTATTTTAATTTCCATAGTTTTGTTCACTACTTGGTTATTCAGTACCTTAATTAAAATGCCTGACACAAAAGGCTCTGTTTGTATTTGATCTTTGATGCAATTTGCATGCCACCTTACATTTGTTTTAACATACTGCAGTCCGCCAGGAGAAGAGGACTTGCAGAAAATCAAGAGACAGAATTGTCTCTTTAAGAGCTCTTTGAGATGTATGATCTGTGTTCTGCATCATAGTCCTTTCTTTACCTCTGCTGAAACAGCTACTTTTTCTGTTGTTATGATTGCAACAAAAATAAGGGTCAGTTTGTTTTCCTATGTCTTAGTTATGAGTCGATTAAGGACACTGCGTAAAGGAGGCTTTCAGACAACATGTCCCAAAGGAATTTCAGGTTACAAGTGATCTTATTTTTTTATTATTATTATTATTTCTTTTAATCCATTTCCAGGCTGCAGTGAAGATATATTATAGCTCTGTTATATGGTGCCAACAAACCTGTATAACTTATTTTTGAGCACAATGGCTCAGAGTAATGTTTGGAGTCAGACCTTGGTCTGGAACTTGATTACTGCTTTAAGTGTCTTTAAGTTTAGCAACAGAAAATTAGTGAGACACATATGCCATTTAAATGCCTACAGTTTAAGGTACACAGTAGTCTGTGGGGAAAACCAGGGGCTTGAGTTTATATTTGTTTGCTCCAAAGGCTGTGCTTTTGTGTATTCTCACAAGAAAGGAAGGAACTTGTTTGATGGTGTTTTGGAATCTTGCCCTATTACCTGAAGATACCTAAGTAACTAAAGTTAGCAGTCCTGCTACAGGTCACATTTATTTTTCTTTCCTTAAAACATTTCCTTTAACTTAAATACATTGTAAACAAACATGCTTAAACCAAGGATTATCACACAGCAAGGTGGTTGGATAAATATGTCTTCTTAAAGCATCGCTGTCTTAAGATAAGTCCTTGGAAAAACATATTTAAAAATAGTTCTAAGTTCAAGTTTCTGTTTGTAGGAAGTGTGGGAGTGGTTCAACAAGAAAATACCAAAGGCAGAGAGCTTGACCTGTTACGAGCGTAGAAAAAGATGCCATTATATGTGAAAGGTATCAGGGTATATACGATAAGCAAAATGAGTAGCATCTTCAGCACAGGGGACTTAACTGTTAATGGGTATCTCATTCTTAATATTAAAAAATACTAACATGCAAAGGTCACTTGTATTTGTTAGCCTTTGTCTCTGAGGAAATAACCTGTAGCACACTGCTTCTGGCATTGCCTACTATGTAACACTGAGGAAATACAATCCAGTTCCTTGTCCCCTTGAGACAATGCTACCCACCATAACTACCATAAGGCTACCCAGTGAACCCAAAATGACCAATATGCAGGAGCATAGAAGTGGTGCATTTGAAGCAAGGTAGTTCAGGAGTCCTCCAATTACTGTGAAATAGATCATGGGAGATGGATGAATGTTGGTACTGAGTAAAAACATGATATTCAAATGGAACAAGACAGGTCTGAGTATTCAAGGAGTTAATAAGATGGGTAAGAATGAGTCCAAAGTTGCTGGAAAAGTATAACCAAATCATGCTGCTGGAGTAAGCCCTCCAAGAGAAATGTACAGGGGGAAAATAGACCTTAGTTACTTAAAGTAATTCAGATGTTCTTGGGCATTTGGCCAGAAATCTGTAACATGATGATGTTGTAGGAGACATAGCTGTCCTACATTGATTGTGGTGTTGCCTGATATGGGAGAGGATCCTGAGACAGAAGAGAAGGGAGTGATACAATGTCTAGACTTCAGCATTAGTGGAGTGAGCAAATCTAGCAGTTTGTGAATCATACAAGCTTTTATACTTTAAAAATCTCTACGAATGTCAGTACTTCCCTTACATGTCAATTAGAAAAATGTGGGTTTGTTGCTATTGTAATGAAGTATTTGGCTCAAAGATGCACAGTGAGTTTTGGAACCTTTGTTATGAATGTGTGGCTGCAGATGTGCAAGACTTGAGGAAAAGCATCTACCACCATTTCCACGTGTACAGACAGCAATACTTAAGTTCCCTACTGATATTTTGGGTAATGGAAGGTGGTGAGTTCATGCTTTTGCACAACATAAGTCACAGTTACGGTGACGCATACATATGCACCTACAAGTCTTGACTGACAAAACAATGTTCTCAGTCTGCAAATCAGTTACGTCTGTAGACTATTCTCTGTAATTGGTAAGGGAATGGAATATCCCTCGATTAAAAGCAAAACCGAAGAACTTATTTGATGTTTTGATGGTAGTTTTTTCACCTATTAAACTAGAGATTTACTGTCAGTACTGTTCTTTGAGAGACCTCAGAAATGAGCAGTAGAGAGAAGTAAATTTATACATTGTAGATACCTACGTTTGTTTGTTTATTTCCAGCAAGAATAATACTAGAAATCAGCACCTTCACTTAATTAGCTGATGCAAATATGATGGCCACCTATAAGTCATAGAAATCCAGACAGAAAATCATAGTCTCCTCTGCCAAAAGATCACATAATTAAGGTCCAAATATTGGTATGTTTTACAGCAGTATTTGAAAATGTTAGGAGCAAGAGAAAGGGCTGCGACAGGATAGAGGACAGGTGCAATTCTTTCCATTTAATAGGAGATAGAGTTTGAACTCCTAGTTAATGACTTTCTATTGCTATAAATCAGTTTCAAGATTTTTGTCTTCCTCACAGTAGAACTGCAGGCTCAAAATTTGTACTGTGCAACATCCCACCTACTTTACATTCCCATTTCATCTCTGTCAGACCATATAGCTATGTACCACAGCCTTGGAACTCACCTGTAATAATGTAAGGGTTTCCAGGCAGCTTTTCTGAAAAACCTATCTTCTAGGCAATTTTGACCAAACATATTTAATGTTTGCCTATGTATTGGTATATCAAGGTGGAATAGAGTATAAGAAAACAATTCATGTTTACCATTTTTTAAAATCTCTTGCAAAACTATATGGCAATATCATTTATTGTCATTGCTTTGGGAGTTACACATCTGGAAGCTGAACGTAGTATTCTTGATATGAGCTCAGACATATCGTTGGATGCAGCCGATTTGATCAATAGGTATGATTAAACTGATAGCAGAGCAGAGTGTGTCAGAGAAATGTGTTTTCAGTAAATAGGAATATGATTCAGACCTGCGGTGAGAATGAGGCCACTTAACCAAAATGAAACAAATTTAATTGTTGACATTCTTGTGACCGCTTCAGAAGGTAGTATGAGAATGAAGTTGCTCTAGGTCGCCTAAAGATATTATAAAAAGAATGAGTTTAGAATCTTATTTCTAACTATTGTCTTGTTTAAACGTGACCTGGAGGAACTGTTTAGGGAAAAGGTTGAATTAGAGAAATGAATCTTACATCTCCCTGCAACTGCATGAAAGCAAACTCATAATTGATGTTTGCATGCAGGTAATCTTGTAGCACTTTATTTACCAGTTTTTCATCATAGCTTACCCTAATATTCAAAGGATTGTTTTGCGTAAGAATTGAGGGTATGAAAAGCAAACTAGAGAAATGAAATAAGCCGGTTTGTTTGAGAAAGAGCCTGGTGTCAATCAGTAAAAAGTTACTGATGGGTTTGTAATTGCTGTCAGCAGCCCAGACTGCAGCAGGGGCTTAGAGTGCTGAAGAAGGTGGTAGTTTAAGATCTGTTAGCACCCACCATTTGGATTACTTCAGTGTAGTTAAATACTTTTAAAGGCAATCTGCAAAAAGTCTGCTGAAAGAGGGGGCTCGGAGCTTAATCTTGAAGTGCCTTATGGTCTCCATGGGAGGCCTAACTGTTGGCTAGTTCTCCTATCTGCTTGTTTGTTAAAAATATCAAGAATTTTTTTTTCGATGACTTCCTCGAAAAGTAACTGACTTCAGGTGACTTCCTGCCAGTAACTGAAGAGGAAAACAAGCAAAACAATCTGACAAACTGACATCTTTCTGCCCATTTGTGGATCAGGAGTTTGACTTTCATGGATGTTAACATAAGCAAAACATAAAGAAACTAACAAACCTGTTCTTGCTATACCTGCTGAGGCCTTGCTTCTCTAGGATAAAATATCCTACCGATTGCTGTCCGCAGGATTGCCCGGGAAAAATGTTAATAGATGAGAGATGAAATTTCTGAGGGAATAAAAGGTAGAACAGTACTTTTAAATAGAAGATTGACCGTACACTGAAGAATACAGCATTGTTCTTTCCCTTGTGTTAGACCACTGTTAAACTCACAAGGTTCTCTATTCTTTGTTTTCCCAGGAATGCTAATTCAGTCACTCAAAGCTATGGCTTCTTGAAATAGCCTTGAAGACTAATATTCTTGATCTTGGGTAAATCATTCTCTAAAGATACATTTTCCTTAAGTTGCTTTTAATCATGTTGATAGTTCTGATACTGTAATATTTGGACCTCAGGGATGTTTTGCTCTTCGTTAATTTTGATGGCCACCATGCAGGTTTGACCTAAAACTTAACCCCAAAAGCAGCATCTCTGAGACACTTTTACAGATTTACCCACCCTACCCCCCAGTGTGTACCCTTTACAGCATTTTGTTTTCAGTGTTATGTTACTGTATGAGAATCCCACACAAGTGGAGAGAAATGTGGAAGTTGGAAAGTAACAGTGTTTAAAAAAACCCCTTCAAGTCTGCAAAACGAGAAAACACGTGTGTGCACATACCCTCACACAAAGTATTCCTCTTCCCAAATTAACCCTTTCTGTAACACTTCTTAGATTTTTTTTTAATGAAAGCTGAGATACAAATGTGTCCCTTTCGTACCAGATTTTTTTTTCACCAAATCTTCTGGATTGTAAAGGAAACTTTAATACTGATTTTTTTTTTTTTTTTTTACTTTTACTTCTTTCCTCAGTAATTAACATTTTAGAAACTGGTCAAGGAACGCACATAGTTTACATTCAGACTCTGTTTTTCTCTGGCATGTTGTCTGTCTTCTAAGAGAAATATTGTCACTGAACTGTAGATGTCAGTTGTGCCAATGCACACGTACACTCCCTTTCCGCATTGTTTCCCATGACACTTAAAGTTCAAAAGCTCTCTAGTTGCTTCAAAAAAATCCTACTCGATATAAAAGTAGCTGGTGCCTACCTTTTCTTTATTTCTTGCATAAAGTAAGGTTTTTTACACTAAGAATGTTCCAAATATACTTTATGTGAAATTGAAATAAGCCAAGCATGATTCTATATGTGAAAGCTTCTCACTCAGCAAACTTAACGTGATAAACCAACAGACGCTCTCCTGTGCTTTCAAGCATGTTTTGATATATGCCTCCTACAGGTTTTTAAACATGAAAAATTGCTATATGTGAGGTTCTGCTGACCTGGAAAATTAAAATCAAGGTCTGTCCCTTAAGATAACTCTGACATATTCCCTAAAGAAGGACGTTTTATGCCTAAAACTTGCCTTAAAACCTAGCATTCTTGTGCACAAGCAGCAGAGCTCTGAGACCATATTCACCCAGAGAAACACCCAATTCTTTGCAGGGTAGACATCTATTATTTGTATGTCTTGAGATTTAGGCACATTTCCATTCTAAACCACACTACACAGCCTTTTTCTGATATTTGCAACTTCATAAAGTAAAAGAGAAGTCTTTACCTTTTAATCTTGTGCTGGTTGCTTTCTGGTTTATCCTTTATAGAGGCACTCCTGAGGGTAAGCTTCCGTATAATCTGAAAAACATTGTTTCAGATATTTGCCTAAGTAACGTGTCTCGAGTGTCATTCCATTAAGGATTTTCTGCATGCCTTCTGCTTCTAGTTCTTCAAGAGTTGTCTAAGGGTTCATCTTCAGGAGCAGTGGTGTGAGAGAGAAGCTGACTCCGGCAACTACAGTAGACAGGCAAATTGATTACTTTCTACTTGGGGAATCTGGTTCTGCCTGTTTGAAAGGCAGCCTTGCAGAGGGGCGGATCGCTGCTGGAGCTGCCTGCTGCCAGGAAGTGTCTGGGAGCAGCTCCCTGCCAGGCAGAGGCCTTGTGAGCGGGATGTGGAGCACTGCCCACCTCTGAAGCACAAGCCCAAGTGCAGGGATCGCTTTCTTCTATGCTGAAGCACGACAGAAAAGGGCGAGGTCGTTCATACGTTTCCTCGAAAGAGGAAAAAATATCAGCATAATACCACCCTATATCGCGGTCAGTTCCTTAAATATATTTTAACTCCCTTTATAAGTTTGACCTAAAGGCTGAAGTGGGCAGGGGTGTACAGTAGGAAATGTATGACCTCTGCAAAAGCACTTCAGTTCTTGGGAAGCATAAGGTGGAGACAGCTATTTGGATATGCTTTGTTTCCACATACAGCACCTCAGCTGTGTTTTTTGAATACAGTCAGTATTGCAACAGGACTGCTGTGGAGAAAATGGAAGCTAATTGACGAAAAAGACAAATCTGAACACCTTTCAAGGTATTGGAGGTTAAAAATCAACAGCTACTGCAAGTTATAGGACATTAGTGTCATACTCACACTGAGCTACGCATCTTACCAACATGTCATTCTGCTTCAGCTGTGCTTTCTAGAATGTGCAGTCCAGTAACATAGTAAATAGTGCAGTTATTTAATCTTCAGGTGAGAAGGGAATAGGCTGTGGCAACAAACTCAGTGTTCAGAAATATTTTCTTTAATTAGATCTAGATGAATTGACAGCACTGCTGAGGAATGCTTTTTGAGACTAAGGGGCAGTGCAGTAGGATTTTTAGACTGTAACAAAGATAGGTTATGTGAAAAAAAAAAAAAAAGTGGAGGTAATTGTTTCCAATCTTTTAACTACTTTCTATAGCTTTCTTGAATTTAATTTCAGTTTTTCCCTGGTTTAGCTTTGGCCTTATTTCATAGCTAAATACTGAGGGGACATTACTTGTTCCAGCTGGTTGGTGAGAAGGAATATCATAAGCATATTTAAAATGTCAAAGGTTCTGTATCTGCATTGAACAACAGTTAGGGAACCTCTGCACTAAATCATACAAAACACTGTAGAAGTACTCTTTCTGGTGAGCTGTGGAAATGGATTAGTGAAGGAGGGGCAGGGAGGAGAATCTTATACTCTTTCTAGCTCTGCAGGCAAGACATCAGCAAAGTTTTGATTACCAGTAGGATGTAGGGGGGTTTGTCCCCAAGATGATGATAAATAAGTGAACCTTTTGGACCACAAATAGTTAAGACTGGTTAAGATTGGACATTTGAGAAGCTGTCTTTCTATGGTGTCCTTCATAAACTCTTCTTGAAAAGAAAGATTAGATAATGAATCATAGTGCATAAGGGTTTTTGAGTTGCAGATGCAACACAGCTTTTTTTTTTTTTTTTTTTTAATGTCTTTCTGAAGCTAAAAACTTTTGGGAGTAAAATAATTAAGAACTGAGGCTCTCACACTGCAATTCTGGAAAACAGGAAGGAATAAGGTTGTAGATCTAACTGAAGTGCTGACAAGTTCTGCTAACTGTGGAATGAATTCCTATCATTGCTCCTTCCTGGCAAGGAGTATGATAAATAAAAAGTACAAGCTTTGGCCTAGCATTCCCTAAAAGCTCTTTGAGTTAACGATGATGACTTGAGATTTCAGAAGAAAGGCTGTGACGTCTGGTTCCAAAACTATCTGCCTTTGCGTTCATGGAAGCCAAACATTTGTGATTTTATCCAGAAAGTTGAATCAGAGTTCTCAGGCAATGGAAGGGTTGCTAAATTTCAGACCAACATTATTTTAGTGGAATTCCTTTATTAGAGAGAGGCAAGTGCAAGTTTCAGATTCCCTACTGCTATGCAAATACTCCTCTTTGCAGCTGTTGCACTTAGCTTGGATTATTACTGTTGTAGAAAGTGCAAAATAAGATTGCATTGTATGCTTGTATTCCAAAATAGTCTACACTGTGTTGCTCGTAAAATATTATTTACTATTTTTTCATAGTTCTTAGAGTTTTACCATACTAGCCTTTGTTTAAAAGCAGGTAATGGGAGAGGAAAGACTATTTATTCTATTGTCACAAAGATTTTTTTACAGAAGATGGGAACAGCTCTTCTTTGACTTGGCCTCTTTTGTGAAGTTCTGTTTACTCCTTATAAAACTCTCAAGAACAACAATTACTTCCTATGTGTTTCTTTTTGTCATTTTTGTTTGTCTGTTTAAAATACATACTTTGGATTTCTACCTAAATTTCTCTATTTGTTGTTAAAATTTGCTTGTAAGTGAACTCAGAAAATAAATCATTAATCAACACGACTGCAAGTTTACTTTTTTAAGTTTCATCTTAAGGAGTACATCTGCTTGGCTAACACATTCTTAAATACTTAGGTAAACTTACCTTGTTAATCCATCCTACCTTCTTGGATGTTGACCAGTTTAAATCCATCTTAATCAAGAAATTGAGGTCTCAAGGATGATAAGAGTCCTGTGAGTTTCGTGGAAATTATCACTTGGATAGCTCAGAGAAATCCCCACAAAGCAAAAGTTTTTGCCTTTCTGTGAGAGTTGGTTGCATACAGGTTTTGGCAGCCACCCTTGTTTATTCTTACGTGTAGTTTGCGATGTACCTTTTAGGGTTTTAGATCAGCAGCTTTTCCTGTGTCGTTTCATATATAGAGGAGTTTTCAGTGAAACATTAAAATATTTGTCTTGATAAAAGGAAGTAACTTTCAATTATGTGGTTAGAACATAGTATCACCAGGTGTTTGCTGAGGTGGAGAACTTCAGTGTTTGGGATGTTTATAATTCTGGACAGCCCTCTTTCTTTTTGTAGTAGTTATTGGGAACAGTGTTGAAAGGAACATAACAGCCTCTGCTTCAGGGTGTATGCCCATATTAAAGTGTGAAATAATGAATAACATTCTTTGGGTAGTAAATCAGGTCTGTTTTGTGCCTTTTTAAAAACACACATTCTTGGCTGTAATGTTGGATGCAGTTACAGAGTATATGAAAGGCAAATCTGATGAACAACACCACTCCCCCAAAAACTGAAGATGTTTATCTTCTAGAGTCTTCTTTGCTACCTATCTCTAAGAAATAAGGCAATAATGGCACTTCATCTTACAGAATGTTTATATTGTAAGCTATGTGTTTCATACACCTGTTTGGTTTTATTGGGTTTTTTTCCTCCCTCTGTTGAATAGTAAAGTATGTTTTTTAGAGCCATTCATGCAAGTTCCTCCCTCTGAGTTTTAAGTCTTATTTACAAAAAGCAGGTTCAAAATATTACTTATCAAATTGGCATCGGAGAGAAGTTCTGGATAGTAGGCAGACCCAAGATCATCATGAAGCTGTATTTTCCAGGGAAATGCACATGGTTTGGAATGTTGCTGAACTTTGATCCATAGACTCCCAACAGATTGCACTGTATAGCTTTAAATGTAGATCAGTACAGTCTTTTACACTCATCTTTTTAGCTGTAAAATATAATTGCTTTGTCTATTAGTAATTATTAAATAATTACTAAGCACCGTAGTAATTATTTAATGCTAGTATCTGCTGAAAATAGTGCATGGACTAACATGTTTATTAAGTAAAAAGAACAGTTAAGAATTAAAGCTGAAAGAAGGCATTTTCTCTTTTCTTTCTCCTTCTTCCCCTTCTTCCTACTTTTGTCAAAAACACAGCTTTCAGACATCTGAGAATCTCTCTTGTGTCTGGGTGCTAAGTGTTTCTTTTGATCTTTTTTTTTTTTTTAGGCTGGCAAATAAGCAGGACAGAGAAGGAGCTCTGTCAGAAGCAGATGTAATTGAGTCCTTATCTCTGGAAAAACTTGTCAATGAACACAAGTGTCTATGTCAGATTGTAAGTATATTTTAAGACGCTTCATTTTCTAATATATATGTAAAGCTTGTGATAAGGTAGGAGATGGTGCTGCATAGCATAAAACTGAAACTAAAACCCTGCAATCCCAGCAAAGATACAGTACATGTATCTGTTCTGTAAGCAATTCTACTGTTCACCTTGATCTGTTGAAGAAAACATTATGACAAGGATCCTCAAAGTGTACCTTCTGAAACCAAGTAAGAACAATTTGTTACTGATGAGGTTTAAAACTTGTTTAATCGGACAGCAAGTTTAGTGTTCCACCTTTTTAAAAAGAAGTGGGAAATGGAATTTGCCTTTGTTGACATTCAGGAAGGATCACTGTTAGGATATGATGTTTGTCTCATTTCTGTTCATAGCTGAAACCATCATTTAGTCTGAGTCACCATCTGGCAAACAGTAAGAACTTAATCAAATTCCTAGGACATCTAATTCCCAGCACAGTAATCACCAAAGAACACTGTTAGAGCTAGTTGCTAGTTAATATTTGTTCTAAAATAACTACGTTTCAGATATAGTATTCACAGTCAAGTTTTGAAAAAAAACCCACACACATAAAAAAACGGGGGGGGGGGGGGGGGGGGGCAAAAAACAAAAAATTTTATGAAAGCTACTTAATACTAATAAGTAATTTATACAGGTCCCTGAAGTTTTCTTTAAGCCTTTGTTTTAATCAACCAGTTTGTTATAGTTAATATTATGTTAACTATTTGTGGGCTTTACTTTTTTTTTTCTAATTGCTATAAGAAACATTTTAAAAGGTAATGAGAGTTATGCTGTTATTAACCAAAATTAGAAGGCAATTTTGCAAAACCATTCCAGCTGATATTTGGGCTTTAAAACTTTAAAAAACCTTTTAATTCCCTAGGGAGAGTTGCAAAATTCGTAGGGTAATATGTATTGCTATTATTTTCTCAAGAAAGTTGAGTTATAGCAGGGCATAGCTATGTTCACTATGTCGTGACTCTTTGAGTGCTTTTCTTCAGTCAGTGGACTTTGCACTATGCGTAAGTAGCAATCATAAAAATAAAAATTGCATGTTTGCCTTTTTTTTCCAATGGACTTCTGTGGCAAAAATATTTTCTTGCACAGCATTATCAGTATAAAAGACCTGAAAGATTCTAATGTATTTTTCCAATACTTTAGAATTATTTAATGTATGACGTGTTCTGGTAAAATGCAGTTCTTGTTCTCCATTTATATCTTGGGTGTAGTCAACAAAGAAACTAGATCACATACTCTAAGTCATTTCAGCTGAAAGCAGCTGAGAGTCTTACATACGCAAATGGACAGCTGCTTTACTAGGCCCATTAAAGGTAAACATGGTCCCAACTTATTTCAATATGGTGACTCATGAGGTGAATTTAAACAGGAGCATTGTGAAACAACATTTAAATAAAATTAGGCAAGGGCCAAAAAACCTTTTGTTTGTTCTTATTCTTTTAGTTAGTTTTCTCTGGATCTTTAAATTTCCCCGCAAAATTTTAGAGCAAATGGAAGGAGTCATTTGTCTCACTGTCACACAGTGTCAGTGAGAATGACCTTCCTCTTTTTCTTTTTTAATATGTCTGTGTATTCTATATTTCTAAATTTCTGTATTTTGTAACTGAACTATAGCAAAAATAAACTTGGTGCAAATGGAGAAGAAAATTGCCCCAGTGCTGTCTATTGTTTTATCATAGTTTTCTCAGAGAAACAAGGTATTATTGCCTATACATCATCTCCCTGATTAGGTTCTGCTAAAGAGTATTGTAGTGTTCTGTAGTGAACAACACTCATATTTGAACATTAATTTAGACAAAGTAGGAATGTATTAAAATGCAAACTAGGATTGGCCCTCTGGGGGGACATAACAGGTCAGAATTTTTTTTTCTGTTGTAAATTGTACATACCGTATCTGATTATGGTGCCATTTAAATGCTTGTCAAATTAAGAGATAACCCAGAGAATTTTTTAGGTGTTGACATTGGAGAGTTAGTCTTTTTTAATCTTCCTTAATTCATAAACACAAATCCTGAACACAATCAGTGTGAAATATCATTTCTTCATGTCAAATACATAGCTGTATCTGTTAAATTATTATTAAGAGAACAGTTTAAAAGACCCATACAGTGCTCCAAAGCATTCTGGAAAATAGTTCTGAAGAGATCTTGAGAGGTCATCTAGTCCTTTTCCATGTTCTAAGCTAGAATCAAACCATATCTCTCTTGTTCCAATTAAAGCCCATTATACTACTTCTTCTGACTGTGAATACGAAGAGCAAATTATTCTTTTCTGATTTGCAGTTATGCCTTATGTTTTTGAAGGCCATTATCATACCTCCTTGAAGCTTTTTCATCTCAAGAGAACCACTCCTGCTCCTTCAATGTCTTCTTACCAGATGTGTTTTCGTAACAGATTTTGTCTGATTTTTCTCACTTTGCTCCTCTTGATTTCTTCTAGTCAAATCCACTCCCTGAATAGTTGCATACTACTTTAGCAATGGGTTTTGCACGCATCTTCCAATAGATTTGCCTAGATCATGTTTCTCTTGCTTGCTGATGAGAATATCACGACAAAAGTTTTACTCCAATCAAGATGCATAATATTTTGCTTCACCCCTATCCACAATACCTGTTCTGATCTAAAATATTGAATTAGTTTGACAGTTTTTCTGACAAAGTCACACTGGATTTTATTTATCACTTAGGTGCTTATGAACAAGTCGAACATTTTTTTCATGAACTGAAGCTAAGCTGATTCTCTTCCATCCCATTTTTTGCGTTTTACTAGAAAAATATAACATGGACTATTTATAAACCAGCAGCAAAATAGAACATAGGTATTTGGGGTTGATAAATTATATTTCTGTATACATGCATAGATATGGATGTGTCTTAGAAACAGGTGTGTAAATATACATATGTAACAGGGATATATATATGTCTAGAGGTAGACATGCAAACTAGTTTTTCTATGCAGTATTCTAGTATTTTTGAAATGGGAATGGAAAGAATGTAATTTGGTAGAACTTACGTGATTTGTATCTTGGCAAAGAAAGTACCTACAGTTATAGAATACCTAAATGCAAATTTATTTCCTGTTCTCAGTGTTTTGCAAACTTCACGGTAAACAGCAATCGTTTGGCTGATTTCTTATTTTCAGTCAAGGAATGTGATCTGAACTGCAAATAATTTTCCCCTCCTTCTTCTTATATTTACAGGAACCTTGCTCAGCTATCATGGGCTGTGGGAAAAAAATTGATAAATCAATAAAAAAGGGGTTATATTGGCTTCTACATATAATAGCGAAAGATTTTGATGCCTTAAATGAGCGCATCCAGAGAGACACTACAGAACAAAAAGCATATGAAGAACAAAAGAAACTAGAACGAGCTGAGCGAGTGAGAAGGATACGAGAAGAAAGGTATTCCCTCTATAATTTCTCCTACTTCCCCTTCCTCCCTTTCTCCAAGATACTTGATTCATTCCTCTATGAAAGACCTTATGGGAACCAAGCTATCAAGGTTTTAAAGCTTATAAGCCAAGAGTCCCCATATTAAAAGTATGGACCTGAATGCTAGAGCCTTTCTTTAAGACCTACAAGTTTTTGCCTGGTTCATCCCCTTTACTTTATTCACTCTGTGCTGGAAATGTACTGTGTATGAGAATTGCAAGGTAGTTGTGGAATAAATGGCCTTGCTAGTATAACTTCACAGGAGGCTAACCTAAAAAATAAATCCTATAATTTAATCTTAAATTACCTTCAAATGTGTTCTAAGATAAACTTTTATTAACTTAAGTTAGTCTTTGTAACCTGTATGTGAACATCAAAGACTAGATGTGAAACTTTATTTAATGCTGTGCTTAATAAACTTCAAGATATCCAGCAGGTGAGGCATGGAAAGACTTAAGGTGATGCAGGGAAGAGGAAGCAGGACAAGAGACTTACTACTTCCCTTCAAAGCCCTTTGTGTTCATCAACAGCCCACCATGGTTCCTATCAGACACTAATGTGTATCATTTTACTAGAGCATTCTTAAAAAATTCACTGAGCACACCTGTGCTCCTGTCTGCCCTATATATCCAGAGATTTGCAAGTCTGTTACTGTGAGAAGTAACTATGAAGCTACTGTGAGGCATCTTGGCTTGTACTCTTGCTGATTTGGTTTACTTCAGCAAGTATATTACTTAAACACTTTTTAAACACCTCAAATTTGACACTGTCTTCATATGTATTTCGCAAACTTACAAAAAAATCATATGCTGTTAGTCTCCCAAATGTCTCTGCATAGACAAAACCCTCTGACCATGTTGAATTGTGTTGGGTTTATGCCATGTTGAGAGGTGTAGTGAGGAGGAATGACTTTGAAACATGTCTCAAAGAGATTGTCTGACAATGCAGACATTTTCCGTATCTTCTGTTCCCACTCAGTGATCGTGTATGTATTTGTTCCCTGGAAGAATTGGTTGGATCTGAATTGGATTAAAGGCTTAAAAGTTTAGCAAAATTTCTTGTGGCTTAGAGGAAAGCTAACTGGGAACTTCTGCTGGTTTTACCTATAGTTGAGGGCTTGTCTCAGATGTAAGAGATGGCATTAACTCTCATTTTGCTGTTTTGCATCAAATTGATTTCTTACTGTAAGAAACAGGTCAGTCTTGATTCAAATGGTTTCATTCCATGTTTTAATAATTCCCTAGGCTGCCTTTTGTTCAGATTTGCTTCCCTGAATGTTTTCTCAAAGTGCATTTCCTCCACAATACGTTAGTAGCAATCATTTTGTTCCAAATGGAAAACCAGGGAGAGAGGCAGTGCCTGTAAGTTTTAACACAGCACTGGCCGCCCCTTACAAGTGGCACGGTTTCATAGGTAGATGGGTGACCTCCTTTTCATTCCCATCTGTGCCTCTGAACAGCGGGGTTAATTCCTCTCTCCATACTTGCAGCAGTAAAGTAGGTGTTACACTGACTTCTATGCCCAAGTACCATCAGATCGATTGTTGAAAAGTATTTGATGAGCATATACTTCATTAATGATATATTATTTAATACATACTAATTTGATATTTCTTACATAGAGATCTAGTACATAAAAAGTAACTAGCGTTGGTGCAACAGCAGATTACTGAGCATTACCCGTCTCTCTGAACCCTTCTGAGTCTAGTTGAAGCAAGTATTATTCCCTGTTACTACAAAAGCTGAACAGTCTGGCACCAGTTGTCCCTTACATCTATTAAGATGAATTGAGAATTATGAGAAATGGAGGTGTATTAAAAATAGAAGAATAGGTTTTAGATAGTTTGGCTTCCCACCACATAGATTTCTTTTTTTTTTTTTAAATGATTGAATACCATGAAACAATTGCTATAAAAGATTACCAAGATGAAAATTTCAACATACTGTTGAACAATCAAAACCTTCCAGTTACAGGTGTATTCTGTTGCATATCTTGTCCTTAGAAACTGCTTCTACTTCCTGAAGCGCTGATTGACCATTCAGGCACATAGCAGTGTGTGTTTCTACCTCTGCCATAACGTGTACTTGTGCTTTATTGATGTTAGCCTGTCATTGTGATTTCTGTGGAATGTTTTCCAAACTACAGAAGCATATTGTAAATATCAGCTGGCATAAATTGGAGGATAAGTTAGACAACCTAAAAAGTGATCTCTATTATGTGAAATTTATGGCTTGGCTTCTTCATAATTCTTTGTTCATCCCCGCCTTC
>NW_009260608.1:1887595-1891653 GCF_000687185.1 Egretta garzetta
GGGAAAGAGAAGAAGGAAGAAGTGTACCTGATGAGGAAGACCCTGAGCCTGGGAACTCTGAAAACCCCTTCCAGCCTATATCTGCTGTAATCTCTGAGGTATGAGAATATGTGGAAATCTGGATCGTTTTAGACCTGCTACTAACAAATGTCTAAGAGGTAATGAGAAAAATAGTTCATTGAGAAGAATTGTTCTAAGACCATATGCACAGCATTATTTTATTTATATTTTTAAAATCTTGGCAGTCTTGTTTAGTGTGCATTGAATCAATGCTTTCATGTTAAGGAAAATCCCCTATTACTGATTTGGGGACAAAAAGCTGTGTAGACACAGTAAAATAAAGGTATGGTAAACAGATGACTGAACTCATTTCCTAATTAAACTATTGGATATTCAGGAGTGGAAAATATTCAAGGTTGATTAGTTACTTGTAAAAAGTGTTTTAGTGATGTAGTGAGTCATATAAAATCTCTCTGACTACTTCAAATATTTAGTTTTCTGAATATAATCTGTTTTCTGTTGAAAACTGAGACAATTCATAAGTTTTCTTCACTTTGAAATATGAAAAGCATATTAAAAACCACAGTAGCACTTTCTAGATACTTAAACTCTGGGCATGTGTGTTTTGTTTTAACTACAACATCAAAAAAGAGGAAGGAATTCAAGTGCTATAACCTTTTGCTCAGGACTGTCGATGTTGCTTCTAAACCTAGCATCTTTTTTTTTTTTTTTTTTTTTTTCTCATATGACCAAAAAGAAATCATGAAAACAGGCTATAAACCTAATTTCCTTTGCACTTAATCCCCTTTTAGTTTTTCCTACCTTTCCTCTAGACAGGATACTAGAAGTTTAATTTCTTCACCTATTTGAAAATATTTTCTATGCTAGAAGTGGGACAGAAAAATATTTTAGGATTATTTTGATTTTTAAAATAATCTTCCTGTCTTATTAGTCAGTTTACAGCATTAGAAGTTGTTAAAAAAAATCTTATACTGTTTGTTAGAATGAAAAACAAATTGAAAAGGAAAAGAAGCGGCAAAGGTTGGAGACTGAAAAGGCTACGATTGTCTTGAAATCGCAAACAGAGCAGGAACGAATGGATGCCCAACACTTATCAAGCAGTAGCCAAAATATAAATGATAGTAGACTAGAAACATGCAATTCCACAACTACACAGCTTTTGCAGCATGAAGAGAATGAGCAGCAAGCCTCAGATTGCCTCGACTCAGGTAAAACTGCTTCCTTTTAATGTGTCATTTAATGTTATTTTTCACATAGTTCTTCCCTCTGTCTGTGTTATTTTTCATGATACCACATGTCAATTCGATCTATTGAAAACATAAAAATGCACCATTAGGTTATTGTATTGGAAAATCTGCTTCAAAAAAGTGCGTACTTGTTGGTGTGATTTATACTGTAGCTGAAATTAAGTTCATTTTTATTGTAATTAAATAGGTGGTCCACTTTCCATCAGTACCAAGCTAAGTTGAATTTCTTTATTAAAATGCAGAGTTTGCATATATTTTATGCTTACAGTTTATTTTCTGAAGCAAAATGTTGTGTACATTTTACATTTCACATAATTTTGTGTTTAAGTTTGGACTGAAAACGCTGATATATCTCACCCCAACAATTGTATTAAAAGATGATCTAAGAGATTCTCTGAATAACTGTATGATATGTAATGTTTTATTTCTGTTTGGTATAGACAATAATAAGAAAAAAAATAAAAAAACAAAATTAAAAAGGGGCCACAGAGTAGAACCTATTAATGCAGAGGACACCGTTTCCAAAAATCCTACACCACCACCAGCTCTTCCACCAGGTAAGTGTACTAACAAACAATAATTGATGTCGCAGTTTGTGGTTAATAATCCTTTAAAATATTCATTTGTGAATGGTGAAACTGGAATGGTCTTCATACAGAGATATGCTACTAAACCTTACTCTCTATGAAATCTTTGGTGCAGTTTCCCACTTCATGGTATAAACTTTCAGCAGTATTGATTTGATCTATTCCATGGGGGAAGCCTGACTACTCACTGATGAAAAAGTTATTAAAAATATCAGTATTTTTAAGGGTAAATCAGTTTATTTTTGAAGTATTTCATCATTATTCACCATATTAACAATATATTACATACTTTTGGCATTTCTAAATGCTTTGATTTCTCCCAAAGAGAACTGGCTTCCATGCATTTCATCAGAATCAAGTGCAGTCGTGGCATGTTTTGACTGTCTGTGTTTTCCTTTAGTTGGCTGGGGAACTCCCAAACTTAATAGACTTCGAAAACTTGAGCCTCTTGGTGAAACACATCATGCTGGTAATTGAAAAGTTTTTGGGTTTTGTACTTTTTTTAAAGCATTGTCCACTGTTCATTCACTTCTACATTCATTTCATTCTTCATCTTTTTTTAATTTCTTGATGCCAATTTTCATTGACCAAAAGCTAACCTTTCTGCTTAGTAGAAAGCATCTTTTTGACTTTCCAAGTCTTACTACTTTTTTTACCAAAAAGAATAAGTTCTCTTATATTCCCTTACGAAGTTTTTAAGTGGCATGGGATATCAGAAGCTATTAATGAGCTGAAGTTATTTGCACAGCAGCATGCACCTAAATATTATGTGCCATATAACAAAGAGTAACAGGACCAGTTACTTCAAGAGTCCAAACACAGGTTGCATTCAAAATAAAAATTTCACAGTTTATTTTCCTTGTCCATATGTAGGCAGTTCATCATTATCTGATGCAATGAGGACAGGAGTTGGGTTACCTGGATACTGGAGGAAGTCTGAGGTACTCAGCAGCGAGGATACTTCAAAAAAACCTAAACAGGACTGCAGAGATCCAATGGGGCTTATTAATTTGGGATCCATTGTGGATCTTCCACATCCCAGCTGGTTCTGCACTAAGCTGCCTGTTTGTTTCCACGCTGATCTTATGATCCAACCTGGAAGTGCTAATTGCTTCACAATACTGAGCCAAATGGGCCCCATGTATTTCTGTAGTCCTGTGAGACATAGCCCACCTCCAGGGGAATTTGCTGTGTGTAAGCTGACTCCTTGTGTGGCCTCTTGAGATAGTCTAAAATTTCTTCTATCCACTGCTACTGTTTCCATATGGTTTTAAAAGCACAGTCTGTAAGATTTTGTCATTGATTTGGGGTGTTTACTAGTGAGAAGGAAAGCTAAAGACACGTGGGCACCTCTGAATTAAGTGCATTATGTTAGCAACTCCAAATGAGGGACTGCAATTCAGCTATGATGAAAAGCCCAACATAAATATGATTGCAGAAGTAGTGAGACTTCCAAGTGAAAACTAGGTTATTGGTCTCCAAGGAGAGGTTTCAGTGATAAAGCTTGGGATCTGACGCTTTATCTGAAGAGCCAGTGTCCCTGAAAATTCACAAACTGACAGGAGAAATAAGTTTAATAACTGGGAATGTCAAGGTGTAGTAGGCAGATTTGTGCTTTCTCTCTTCAATAATGACTATTTTCTATTTTTGGAAGACCACGGAAGATTATTTTCAATATACTTATATTTCACCTTTTTCTCAATTTCGGATTATAATTTCTTAATTTTTCTTACTTTTTTGTTTTTCAAATTTTGAAAAGCCAAGTGGAGACACCTGCAGTAATATGAGAGGATAACCAAGCTAAAGCAATGGGGACACCGATACAAATTGAACAAAGAGAACATTAATTGAGGAACATAGAGAAAGGAGCTCAGTGTGGCCATAGTGATCTTTGAGCTTAACCCTGACTTGAACTGATTGTAGTACTGCACCATGTGGACATACCTGCTGAAATTTTGAAGCAACAGAACATGGAGCTTCTTTACCAAATAATCAAAAGATCGCTAAAGGGGAATTAAGTTCTCTAAAAACTAGATATTTATTTTCACAGGAGTGTAATTCACGTGCATAAAATGTAATTTGTAATCTTAATCACAAAACCATCTCGCTCTTTTTTTTTTTTTTTTTTTTTTTTTTATTGCTTAGACGTCCTTTCTTGAGGCCGCAGCGTCTGCCTGCATCATCGGCCGGCCTTTTTTTTTCT
>NW_009260608.1:1891734-1901648 GCF_000687185.1 Egretta garzetta
AAAGGCATATAGAGAGAAGGCGTCAAGAAAGAAAAGCCAGATGAAGAGGTAGGGAGGGGGGAAGAAAGGGAAGGAGTGATACTCAATTTTTATCTGTGCCTAAGGGAGGTGTTGCATTTTGTAGCAAGAGAATGGTCGGGCCAAAGAGAAAAAAAGCTAGGTTCCCTACTCACAGGTGTGTAAGTTGGTAACCTGAGATCTGTGTTACTTTATTCCATTTGTAAAATAAGGATAATAATTGAAGTATTTTGTAATCTAACAGTGGAAAAGATGTTGGTAGGGTAACGATCTCTTGATGAGAGGTGTAACCATTGAGATCAGAAGAAGATTAGAGTGCTCAGAACTTTGCAGCTGTATTGAAGGCATTAAGTGGTCTTTGATGAGATTTGGTTTTTTTCAGGAATTTTGAGACTCTCACAGGATTCACACAGATACAGAAAATCCTGAGAAAGCAAGAAAACATCTATTAGGAAAGCACAATTTATAAATGAAAAAAACTCTTCAAATGCATGGTCCAGCATTTTCAAACCTTTAGTTAGGTCCTGATATCAAAGAGCCTCAATTACTTATTTTGCTTAAAGCAGTTTTTTTTTTTACTCAGACCATTAGAGAGCCATGAATAATTTATGTTGGAAAGGACCCTTACGATCATTAAGTTCAACTGTTAACCTAACACTACCAAGTCCATCTTGCACTGATTTTAGCTTGTCATCTGTCCTTGCCCGTTTTTGGTCACAACAGTGTTTTTCAATGAGTTTTTACATACTTTGCAGATGGCGAACCTGCTCCTGCTTGGAACTCATTCAAGTTTTCCTAAGACCAGTGGAGCCTACCTTTGATCCATTTTTTAGAATGTTCCTTGAATTGCATCTTTCTGAAAACCAACTTCTTTTTGGCTGTCCCTTCAGCAGAGAAATAAATCAATCTTGATTTCCCCCCCACAACTTTGCCCCAGATTCACTGTAAAGGTAGTTTTAAAAGTTTTTTTAGCCATCCAACCTTTGTGAAATAAAAAGGTCTGGTTTCCATACTGGTTTTATGATTAATTGATGTAAATGTCTTGAAGGCATAATTTGCAGTGAAAACTTAAAGGTTGGGCTTTTTAAAATTTCCTTTAGCTGGGACTTTAGTAAGACTTTCTTTTGTCTGAAGTGCACTGTTTTCTATAGCAGTACTGCATTCTGTTGAACAATTTGCTTTGAGAAACTGTTACTGGCCAGGGGGCTGAAAAGTCTTTGCATATGGGGCAAATGAGCACCTACCTTCACGTAGACCAGGCTCTATAACCTCAATTCCAGTAGATGCTTTTGTCAGGACTCCAGGTAAAGTTATTAGCATCCATAAGAGCAAGGAAAAAGTATTTAACGGTCTGCTTTTAGTAAGTTTAAGGAGCCTTGCTTATGCATAGAGGCTATTTTCAGGTGTATTCTCAAAGTCTATGTCCAAGCGTGTATCAATGGAACATTTAATAGCTCCTCAGTGTACTTCAAGAAACCCCCTTAAGCTTCAGAACAGATAGGACTTTTTGTAGTGTCGATTTCTGCTAGCCCATGGAAAAACACAGGAACAGGTGTTTCTCAGTATTCCCATGCATTCTAGTACAGATCTTTGTCAGTTAGGAGGGCAGTTATTCCTTTGGTTTTGTCTTAAAAATGTCACAGGTATATATTTCAGCAGCAAGGTCTACCACATAAAATTGGTGTAGTGTGAGGTTGAAACAAGCTCCAAAGGTCTGGGGTTTAATGCTAGGTGTTCTCAGAGACATAAATCTGTCTTAATGATTCAATGTGCCAACTGAAAAATGTAAAGGCTCGTGAGCAGGTTGTTAAGTATATACATTGAGCCATTTTTGTGTCATTCTTAGCAGAGAACATTATGTTGGATGTTTAGGCAGAGTTAACAGGCAGTAGAGTCAATTATATAAATCTTTAATTATACACTTATTTTCACTAAAGACTGCAATTTTTTCCAGTCATGCTAATGATTCTAGCACAACACTAGGTAATGAGTGTCTATTTATTGTCACTGGAGGATACATTTGCAAGAATGATAAACCTCTCTCATTATAGGAGGTAAAATTGCCTGCCAGTCCTAAAGTTGTTTGCCAGACCTCAAGAAACTGACTAATAAACACATCCGTTGTACAGGTTTTCATTTACCCTGTAAGCATTTGTGGCACTTTTGTTGCTTTTCACGTGCTGCTGTAACACTCACTGAATTAGCTTTATTAAAATCAAGGGATTTACAGCAATAATATAAAAGTGTTATTATTTTATTCATTAAATGTAAGGACAACTAAAACTTGATCCTACAGACAAGTACACGTATTCTCAGAGTACTGTAATCCAACTTGCTTGCTTTTTTAATTTTAGTTCAGGAATGCAATTTTAACACAAGTTATTGCATATATAGAACAAGTGGAATACATTTTTCTTGGAAAATTCTGATTTATTAAAGCTGAATTTTGTGTTGGCAGGCCATCAAGGCTTTCTTGGGGAGGAGGTTGTCTGTATAAACAAAATTGAGATTTGAATGCTTCAAAAAGCTGCTTTTATTTTTTCTTGATTTCTACCTGTTTCCTCTTCCCATATTTCATTATATTATTTTGTTTGTGAAATGCTTTGCATGTACCAGCGTGCATGTTTTTTTTTCTTTTATATCAATTACAAATGTTTGAGAATACTTGTTATTTTCTTCTGGTGTACTTAATAACTTTGTCTTGAACAATTTACTACTTTAAACTCCTTTACTGACAAAAGGAAATGTTGCGCTTTTATCTAAAAATTCTTAATATAGCTAGCACGACTTTCATGATAGGTGCCATGCATAAATGGTCCCAAAATTTTGGAAGCTGCATATCATTACGGTCACTTCAAACTTTATTGCAATGAAGACTGGACTACATGAACATTCAGATTTTGATACTTCAGTTTTCAATTGTTATTTGTACACTTTGGATGTCTCATTTCCCATTTTAGGGATGTTTACAGATTAACTTTGGGCTTGATCTTGCAAATGCTGATGAATGTATAACAAAACCTAATTAAACCCTGTTTTGGCCAATATACCTCCAGACATTTATTAGCACTCTGTCTGAAAGTTGCTTGTAGGAATTAGCGCTAAACTTGTAGGCTACTTGGCTTTCATTAAGGAAGCAAGAATTTACCTTGTTTAAACAGCCTTTAAGCAAAGGAGATGGTAAATAACAGATTAATCTGTTTTTCTTTTCTGGCATTTCTTACGCAGATTTCTATGGAAAGCCTCTGCCCCCGCTGACTATACGCCAAAGACCCAACGGTGATACCCATGATGTCATTGCTTAACTGGATCACAAAAAGCATTTAAAAAACATTAGTAAAAAATTATATCAGTAATGGTTTTTGCCCTTGGAGGAAAATTTTTAAAATGACAGCCTATCAGCTTGTCACAAAACAACTTGATGACAATTAAACATGGAGTTCATTCTACCGTACTTAGTTGATCAGACTTTGTCATTTACTTTTCACATCACCAGCTCTTCTTCAGGATTTCACATGAAATCAAAAAGGTCTATGTGTCTGTGGATGCTCATAAGAACACGGTATTGAATATTTGTTGGGTTTACTTATGAAAATACATAGCTGTAAACCTGAAGAAAAATACCTTCAAGATCACATAATACTGGGTCGTATGTTCTCACCAAGACCTTTCTCCAGGTGCTGCACAGTGGTTGGTATTTTTGCAGCTAATAAATAGTTCTAAAGCATTTTGTAAGATTCGTGTATGATAGAGTGAATATAGGAAGGTTATGCAACAAATATTGAGTATATTTTTCTAACTTTTTATAAAATTATTTGAAAGTTTGAGTGGACACGCTTACCTACTACCAATAAAAGGATACCTAGAAAGCATGAGAAAGCTGATAGTCAAATGCATACAAGTAGAGTATGTTTGACTCTTACATTTCTCTTACAGTAGCAATATCTCTTTAGGGATTACATTACCAGATGCATATTTTGTATTTCTGGCAATCTAAAGGGGGAGGAAGGTCAAAAGGGAAGTTTAAGATAAATACATTTTATACAAAATTATGGTATTTGAATTGTCTGAAGGTTTTCTTATGTATTGTTTTCTTTGTTTTGTTAACTGAGTTTGGCGTAGGTCAAAAATGCAGCTGGAAAAATAGAGCTGAATATTGCATTCTCTGCTACATCATACAAGAAAATTGCACAAAGTGAAAGTTTTGCACTAATTCAGTCATCAGTTCTGATGGAAAACTGAGTCAACCAGTGTGCATATAAGCTCCAGCACTTTTTAATCTCAACAATACTACGATACCATCTTGAAAACAAAAGAAACTCCAGATTTTTAAGGTCTTATATAATAATTCCCTGTAATGTGTTAATTTTAGATTAAAAAAATCACATACAAGTGATACATAAACAACAAGGGTGACAATTGGATATATTTCTATTTAAATGTTCTGTATACGCTGTTCCTCCTCTTACAGTGGAGACAACCGTTGGTATATTGTGCAAAGGTATATTGTTACGCCACCTAGTTACAGCAAGGATGAAACCCCCATTCAAAGGTTTTTTGAAGAAGCATTACCTGATGATTTTCTATTACTCTCTCGGTCTTCCATAACATGTTGTTTCGAAAAGGTTTTAGTAGATGTTAAAACAATGCAATGCATATATCCAGCATTCTGACATTAGAAATCTTTATCATATACCCCTTAAGCAATGAGTTACACAAATAAGGATGAAACAATTTGTATGTGACTGTCAGCATGAGGATACTTTTGTTGTATTCTAACAGCGTGACACAGTTCAGTTTGATTATTCTCAGGATTTACTCATTTTCATTTCAAACAAACACAATATTAAGTGGAGGGGGGGAGTGCATAAAAGTTTACTTGTGCAGTCTCAATTTTACTGTCTTTAGCTATGTTACCACTTAATTTTTTTGGCTTAAAGGCTCTATTTGCAGGCTTTTTTTTTTTTTTTTAATTTTTTTACCGCTTCAGTTTCTATAATGTATTACCCTTTTATTTTAACACTAATCTAAAATAAATTAATAGAAGTCTTTATTAAAAATAAAGCTAAATGCTGCTGTGGAAACAAAATTTGAGAAACTGAAAAGGAAGATGTTGATGCTTATGTGAAATGTGTGTTATGCGTGTTGTGTGTATGGACACATGTATAAGTTTTGTTTCTGCTTTTAAAATAAATTTTACCAATATGTGACCAAAGTACTAAAAAATGTTTCATGCAGTTTTGTTTATTAATATGCTCTATAATTATTTACTACTGTGGTTTTTTTCAGTAATTTATACTACCTTGACTTTTTATGTGCTGAAGATGACATTTATGTATAGAATAAAACTAATGCACAGCATCAACGTTTCCCATATTATCATAAATGTGCAATTTTTTGGAAGCAAGTATAGTCATAAATGTTTAATGGCTGCAAGACTTGTTTACATTGCTAAAATGTACAAAATAGCTTATAGATGGAATCTTTGCATATTTTTACAACTGCAATGTGATCAAATTTGGAAATATATTGATAGATTGGCACCAAGTTTTATATATATGTATACATATAAAGTGCTTTGATAGTGCACTTAATATTTGAGAGGTAATAAGTTGCACAGTTGTAAGTTGAGAGGTAATAATTATTGCACAAATGACAAGCTTTCATCAGGTTCTGATGCTTTTCATTGTCAGTAACATCACTTTCAAAATGTATCAATGCGTTCAGCTAAGAGTATTTGCACTTAAATACGTGAGTGGTAAGTATACAGAAATATGCTACATAAGCAGAACATTTTGCATTATCTATGTGCAACATTTTAAATACATTTTAGACAAAATATTTTAAAGGTAAGCTAAATATATCTTCTAAGATAAGGAATAATAATTTTCATGAGCTGAATTAATGTAAAAGGTAATCGGTGCTTCAAAATAAGTCATTCTCATCGTTGTCTTCCTTTTTAGCCAAAACCTAGAATCCACAGAAGGAACTTACTTGGTGGTTTAAAGGTTTTAAATAGAAAAGAATAATGATAATTGTGTTATTAAAGGTGGGTATATCCATTAAGTTCAGTTTCACAACTGTGCCATGGTGTCTCCATGTAAATAACACACAGTAAGCAAGGGACGCCCATATTGAGGTGAGACAGAAGCACTGCGATTTTAGAGGAAGCTGTTGAGAATCTTGTGCAATTTCCATTTCAATTCCACAATCCTGATGGAGAATTGGAAAGCTTTAAAAAAAATTACCTGCAATGGACAGCTGATGCCAGCTTTCTAATGGCCCTCTTGTGAGCCCCAGTTACGAGGATCAGGATGAAAGCCGCAGGGCACCCGCGGGGAAGGCCGGGAGGCGAGTGTGAGCGGCAATCCTCGAGCACATCGGTCACCCCCGCTGGCTAGCTGTGCGGCCGTGGAAGCCCCCGTGCAACGGGCTTTCAGCCTGTGTTCTCTCTCACTTTCTGGGCTGTGAATTCTGCATGAGCATTACGAAGGCTGTGGTGATTATCCTTTCCTTGAAACCCAAAGAACCGTAACTGTTCTCCAGAGGCCTATCTGTCACTTAAAAATGGATTTTTCAAGTTTTACTATTTCAGATGACTTTTAAAATAAGGTTGGCAGGAGTGGGCTCATGACAATTTTCTTCTCCAGCAGAAACCAGTAATTTTCCTGAGAACAGTTACTTTTGCATATAATGATGTCGCATTAGAAAAGATTGGTGGACAGTAACCAAGCAGCACAGGCTTTCTTTTTTTGTTTGTTTGTTTGGTTTTTTTGTTAAACAACAGTCAAACAGTAATTTTTCCACTAAGATATTCTAGTATTCTAGTTGAAAGCTTAGGACTCTAACTTCAGGATGGTACCCGCTAACTTTGCCATACTGTCACTTAGCTTCCTGGCTTCTGGAATTCATTCAACTTAAAGTATTTTACTATTTTGAACAGAACGTACCCCACAGTATTTCAATATATGCATCTGTAAATGGAGCGAGGAACTACATTTAAAAAGTAACTGTAATTTGAAACAAATTTATCTTAGGACAGAAGAATCGCTTTCTTGTTTGGTTGGTTTTGTGAGGGGCTGGGGGGGAGGGAGGGTCCTATTTTCTGCCCCTACTGTTCACATAAGCTGTATTTTCTTACTTAGGATTTCTCTGGCAACTGCTTTACAGTAACAAAACCGCTGCTTTCCAAAAGATTGTAGGTAAATGGACCATGGAATGGTTAGCAATCTATGTATACTCCTCAGGGAATACGAATTTAAAATCACTTCAAATTCTCTGCACTGCCAGGCTAGTGGAAAGATTGAGAGAGGGAAAAGCAGAGTGAGGATGAGTAACAAGAAATTAAGTCCTTGCATCAAGCCAAGTATGTGGGTTAAACTTGTGAAGACCAACAAAGCCAGGTGAGCCTGAATAAGGCAGCCGTGCTACTGAAATAATGATTCACAGATAAGCAACTAGATAATAGGGTGAATGCCTGTGGATGAATAGGAGATTCAGGATTGTGTAGCGTATACATACACTTCCAAATTTTCTTCAGAAGGTAGTAATTTTGCAGACCTCAAACTGATGCTTAGTCGGTCTTCCCACGATGTTTGCATTTGCTACTGCAAAAAGCAGTGTCCTAAAATCCATCATGCACAAAAATAGTCTTAAAATAAGTTTCACAGAGAGTACTACATTCCAGTAGCATTAATTTATGTGATCTTCGAATCTGCATATTTTTTATCCTAAAAGTCACGCTGTCTACGACTTTGATTTCTGTAAAACTAGCAAGATTTTGCTAAGTCTGTCCTAATACAACAAACAGGGAGAATATTGTTTGCTTGTGTCTTTCTAAATTACTACATAATAATGGTGAAGACTCAATTTGCACTTGCTCCAGGAAGCTGTGGACACCTGGAAGTGAACAGTGAAAGTCACAGTAACGGCCTGTCCTGCCTGTTTGCTGGGCTTGGAGGATGTTGAGATGCTGGTGGTGGTATTTCTGAACATTGACTCGCATTTTAAGACATTTCATCCATCCTCCGTGCTCTGAAAGTGTCAGGGGACAAGAGGGCATACACTATACAGTGTCCTCTTCCTTCGCTTCCCTTAAACGCAAGGACATGCTTAGAAAACACAGGTTTGCCCTAAGGTAACTTTAGAGGGAATATGTTAGCTTAAGGGAACTGTAGGCTGAGGTTATAGCGGAGTTGTGGAGGTACAATGGATTTTGCAGAAATGAGAGGCAGCTTGTGGTTTGTGGTTTAACAGGGCACCCAGGCATGCACTTAACGGTCCCTTACAGTGGCAAGCATAGTTGCTTGGGTGACAGAAATCACATAGTTTTGGACTGCTTTTTATTAAGAGGAGCAGTAGCCTGCCTTTCAAAATGTACCAGAGTTACTTCCCCCAGAGCCAATCCATCTCTTCAGTCGCATGTGAGAGAGAGACAGGTTGCAGTAGCATTTTTACTGTTTTCTTGAAGTTCGTCTGTCTGTGATAGTGGTGTTGCTAGTGAACAAACTGTTTAGTTGAAGTCCTTTCTTTGTTTCTGATGTGCACATCTTACTGGTTTCAGACATATTAAGCAACTCTGACAGCACCACCTACAAGTGGAATAGAGCCCTAGGTTTAGGGGAAGGTGGGACATTCAGCGTACTTTTTTGTTTTATTGGTACAGGAAAATTCAATTATTTTATTTTCTTGTATGTTACTGGTTTTGCCGAGACATGTAGACACAGAGAGCTGTACTTTTTACACCACATTTGTTCTCTATCTGTTGGTACAACTCATTTATCAAAAAGCCTTTCTGGTTTCCTTTCACATTCGGCACGTAGGAGGGTCTCCATTTTGTCTACTGGTGCTTTGTCAGGATCCTGATTGAAACATTTTTAAATAAGCTTTCAAGTTTGATGGTAATTTGCATGAGGTTTGCATAAGCGTTCTTAGTCTTCGTTCATCAGTGTCTGAAACTCAAATATTTATCTATATGATAGCACTCACGCCTTTTACCGTTGCACTCCTTCCCAGCCTGGATTTTCAGAGGCCAGTTTTTGGTGCACGGAAGCTGCCTGGGCAGCCGTTAATCAAAACTGCCATTAAACAAACTTGCCGTTTCCGTGGGGGTTCTTACTGAAGGAGTCGGCAATGCGGATGGACAAGCGAGCTTTGGGGGGAGAGGGAAGGCGCTGGTGGCTGTGTTGGGCTAGGCCAGGAGATGCAGCAGGAGATGGCCGGCCAAGCACGGCGCCCTTGCGGACAGGAGGGCTTGGTGGGTCCCTGTGCCTCTGCTCGGGTGAAGCCGTCAGAACAGGATCTGCCCGAGCATTTTGGCAGCCTCACGCTTTCGTGCTGCTAAACCAGTTACAGTTGGGGTCTGGCGGGTCCCCTGGTCACCCTTCCCAAAGAATGGGTTGCATGAAAATGTGCAAAGGCGTTTGTGTGGGTAATTCCCAAGCTTCCACCGGTATTTCCTTGCGGTAGCCCAATCCCCGTTTCTCTCCCGGAGAGGCGGAGGGCACCAGAGGGGGCACCCAGGCCTCCCCACGGTAAAACCAAACCAAACCAACCTCCCCCTGAACCTCCTGGGAGCACCTGGACAGGAGGAACGTCTTTTCAGTAGGGCCAGCTGTGTTAGGACAAGGGGAAATGGTTTTAAACTAGAACAGGGTAGGTTCAGGCTAGAGGTAAGGAAGAAATTTTTCACAATGAGGGTGGTAAAACACTGGAACAGGTTGCCCAGAGAGGTAGTGGAGGCCCCATCCCTGGGAACATTCAAGGCCAGGTTGGATGGGGCTCTGAGCAACCTGATCTAGTTAGCAGTGTCCCTGCTCACTGCAGGGGGGTTGGACTAGATGACCACTAGTGGTCCCTTCCAACCCTAAACATTCTATGATTCTATGATTCTAAGA
>NW_009260608.1:1902201-1906963 GCF_000687185.1 Egretta garzetta
GAATCGCTTGGCGCTGGGGAGGCAAAAATCAGCCCCGCAAACGGGCCGTGGTGTTTAATTAAGAAATTAACGGGCTGTGGTGTTTAATTAAGAAATTAACGGGCAACGGAAGTCACTCGGGGCCAGGCGGGTCCTTCAGGTTTTGCCCTCTGCTGGTGGGGTGTTTCTGTGCAGGGGGGTGGCTGGCGGGGAGGGCTGCTGCGTCCCCTTAGGGAAGGAAATCCAGCAACATTTGGGGTTTCCCTTTGGGGGTTTCCTTCCGAATAGCACAAGTTTGCTTAGAAACCAAAAAGTCTTCCCTTCTCCCCTCCCAATAAAATACACAATTTTCATGGGTTAAAAAAAAAAAGAAAAAGAACCAAAAAGTATAGCCAATGGTTTGGGCTTTTTTTTTTTTTTTCCTTATTCCTGGAATAAATTAGTTAGTGCAGTGCTTTGTGGCTCAACTCCAGCTCACTTCCATGATGATTCAAATAAATTCATTTCTTTTAGCTAGTAACGTTGCTACATCTCGGCAGAGGCGATCGTAGCGCAGGATCGTAATCAGGCCTTGCTTATTTTGTCTCTAGTATATTAGTCCCAGGAACCACCATTTTATTAGTGTAGTGGATATGGAGGAGTATTGTCAGCAAGCTTTGAGCCACCTCTTGACAGGTAGGGAAGGAGAGAGTACGCTAGCTTAACTTGTTCTCTGAAATTTCTGTTACGTCTTGATTGCAGGTGTGATGTGACCTTGATATTTGAGCATCCTAATATCACTGATACTAAGTTGATTTCAATTGATAAAATACTCTTTTAATAATTCTAGTGAGAACTAGGGAGGGTTTAATTTGTTTTTACTGCTTTTCTTTTTTCTTCCTTTCTCTGAAGCTGGAAGATAAAACAAAAGGGAAACCTCAAAAGCAGATTTGCCAAGTCGTTCTGGATCATTTTGAGAAGCAGTACACAACGGAACTGGGAGATACATGGACCAGCGTCAGGTCTGCTGTTTTGGGGAGATGGGGGAGGGAGAGGAGAGGTTCTGTTATTTTTTAGGTGCTTCATAAAGTAGCTTTGAAAGGAGTCATGGACTGTAACGACTGCTTCAGTTTATTTTCAGTTTAGAACTAGTATAAAAGCGGTAAATAACAGAAGACTAAAACTTGGAATTTTTTTAGTTTTGTCCTTGATGCGATTCTTTTGGATGTGATGGAGTTTCTGTTCTCCCGTATGCATGTGCACTGCAAGGAGACTGCCATCTTACGTGTTTGTTGGCTGTTTTTTAAAAACGTGGTCCAAACAGCATCCCTTTATACTTCACAGCCACTGTTAGGTTTGGGGTTTTTTTTTCCTACAACTTTATAGTATTTTCAGAGACTGGGACAAAGATGTTAGGAGAGAAGTACATCCCTTGATCTCTTTCATTAGAGGAAATTGAATATTAATAACGTGTAGAGAAAAGGCTTTTACTTCACTTGGGCCTTGGTCACACAGCTGCTAAAGAACTGGCTGTGGTATTGAGAGAAGACATCTTCCCTTCCCTGCTGGCTGGTGGCTCTCGCTCGTAGGAAAGCCAGCAGAAGAGCCCTTCTGGAGAAGTTCGCTGCTTAGCTTACACGAAAAAGGAATTTTAACAAAAGCAGTTGACTTTGACCTAAAGTGCATGAGGAGCACTCCCACGATCAGTGTCACATTACTTTGAAGGGAAAAGCATCCTGCGTGATCAGAGTCTTAGAAACCATGTGATCCCTCTGAGTGGCCTCTCGGGTTTAGCCTGTTTGGATTAAAAAGTAGTTTAAAATAAGTGTCTCTATTGTTTTTGTTTTTTTTTTTTTTTTTAAAAAAAGCATAGATGGTATGGCATTAGTGTAAGTGAATCAACTTTAAAACTCGGGTTGGATCAATGTGCGTTTTTCTTCTAGGTAGTGGATATTCCCAAAGAGTATTTTTTGAGGCTAAATGAAAAAACACTGAGAGACATTCAGATAGCAAATGGGGGAAATCCATGTAAGAAAGGTCTGGAAAAGTGCACTGAAATACGAACAAGGGTGTTCCTACCACGTAAGCTCTGCTTTTTTACTCTCTTCTGGGAATATCTGTTGGTTTAAGTTTTTCTGGCCCAATGTTTGCAGGCCATAAGAGGATATTTAGCAAAGAACACTTGTAACTGCATTTTACAGTGTTGGCTGGAATAACCATCGCTATGCCAACGTGATTCTTTTTGTTGTGATATTTACAACTAATATTACAGATGTTCCCTGTCCCTAGGGAGGTACTTTGTAGTCAGAAAGAGCATTATGCTTCATAATGTGTAACTTCTACAGTCATTTGTTAAAGAATTAGGAAAAACAGAGAACATCTTGTTCAAGGAGTTATTAGTGTTTTAAATGCAATAATTGGAGAAAACGGTGGCTTGATTTCCTATCAAAATGGTTTTCCTGCCTACTTTCCTTAAGCGTATCTAATCAAAATGATTCCTTTTTTGAACGTAACCAGAATCATCCCACGGTGATGTTGTTACCCTTATGTAAGAAAAGGCTTCCTATGCTACGGAAAGCTCGTTTGGTTTGCCGAGTTATTAAACAGCTCTGCCTTTTTTCAATCTAGAGATGTACTCACGTACCCATTGTGCTGGCAGTACGCCGTCCTGCTTAACAAGTTCAGCCAGTCCCCTCAACTGGAGAACACCTTGCGTGTGGAGGGATATCGCCCTGCCTTTCAAGGGCTTCTGCCCTATCTGCCGGCATCGCTGAAGTGTTACATCAGGAGAACTCCTGGGAGATTCCCTGCACAAAAGCACCGGGCTGGTAGACTGAAAGAGTATTACCTGCTGAATGCCGCTTCGCTGTTGCCAGTGCTGGCGTTAGAAGTGAAAGATGGGGAAGACGTTTTGGATCTCTGTGCTGCACCAGGGGGTAAATCGGTAGCTATGCTGCAGTGTGCCTATCCAGGTAACGTACCGAGGTGCTGGTAGAAGCTGATCCCTGGCTTTGCGCCTGGGCTGTTTTACTTGTGCCTGTGTTCTGTGCGAGATTTGGATTGTGGGCAAAAAAACAAACAACAGTTTATATTCTGAATAGTTCGATGCTGTTCAGTAAGGTTTTTATGAAGTCTGCTCACCTAAAAGAGGATGAAAAATGCAGTAGTTTTTAAATACAGGTTACTGCAGACAGACAGACAAAAGTGGAGTAGCCCTATGTTTTTCTTCCTCTACTGGTTCCCTTATTGTTAATTCTTGAGAAGTTACTTAAAATCGTGTAGATTTCTTGGCACAGGGAGGTAAATAATCTGTAATCCTAGAATATTTGTACTTTATTCTTCTCTTTTGCTGCCTCTCTGGCCAGTGCTATGTAAGTATTGTAAGTAAATTTAAGTGTACTGATGTAAAATGGAGCATAACAAATTAAATGTGCAAGATGTAGGCAGAGGGAGGAAGCTTATGATGAGGAACTGGTCTATATCAGTATTTAATAAGCTCTGTGTCTCAATCCAATTAGATGTTGCAGAAGGGCACTAAGATAATCACAGAGTTTAGAAGGCAACAGCAAGCAGCAGCTCAGTTCTTCCAGGCCAGGGACTTAAAGCAAGCTGTGATTGCTGTTTCCAAGTTTATATGTTAGCTTGGGTAGTAATTGTCTCAAAATGTTCACAGCACCTTATGTTCTTACTGATGAGACCATTACTATAACCACCTGCACCTGTTGATTACAGATGGTTCTCCCTCCCTCTTCTAGAGGAATGAGGTGATGCCAATGAGGTAAATTAAATATGGATTGCCCTTTCAAAAGATTTTTAAAAAAACACCACTTTTATCCCATGGGTGCTTCTGAAGATACCAAATTGTTGTGGGGAATGTCAGATGTAAGGAACTTGATTCTTAATATACCTCAGTGAATGCTAAGGTGTACCGTATTGTGTGTGGCAAGCATGGTGTAGGACAACCTGTGGAGACATGAAAAGAGAAATGTCATTAAATTAGAAAATGGGCCTAAGAGGAAAAAATAGCATGCTGTGTTTCTGGTCTGCGTACAAGCAACGTCAGGGTTTCCTCTGAAGGGGTAACTACTCTGACTACATTGTTAAAAGTAAGTGCAACCAAAGGCTTTTGTTAAAACACTTCTAGCTTAAATTTCAGATAAATAAGGGGTTGGACTGCTCAGCTTAGGATGCACAAAACTGGTGTTTTATTTATTTAAAAGGCAATTAATTAATTAGTAATGGGCAGGTACTTCATTTAGACAATGGCACAAGGAGCCCAGAAGGGCACTCACTTAGCACTGGTCTTTGGATATGGATCATGTTTAAAGTTTGTTTTACTGTGGAAGTCTATTGCTACAGTAAGTATTAGCTAGTAAATATTTTGTAGGAGCACCTTGAAATCTACTCAGGTTTATAAAAATTCAACAGTGTTATAAAATGTGCAATAACATAAGCATATAAGGTGTAAACTCTATGGCAGTCATGGCAAAACAGTAGAACTTTTGAAATCGGTGTGACTCCTTATATTTGAAATAAAACAAAGCAGAAAAAAAGACATATTTTAGGGTGTTTACTTCGTTTTTTTTAATTTTCTAAGGTCAGTTTCACTGTAACGAATATGATGATTTGAGGTCAAGATGGTTGAAACAGACAATAGAATCCTTCATCCCGGATCCTTTGATTAACTTAATAATGGTCTCTAAACTGGATGGTAGGCAGATTGGAGATCTTAAGCCTGAATTATATGACAAGGTAACATTATTACTTAGCAAGTGATATTTCCGAATTCTGCTACTTTTTCTTA
>NW_009260608.1:1907116-1948014 GCF_000687185.1 Egretta garzetta
TAAAATGGAAAAATAAAAAGGGTGTTCTAAGTGTTTGCAAAAGTAAGTTGAGTAGATTTTTGGCACACAGTGTTCAGAAAGTGAATATCTTTATTGCGAATTGTCTTATTTGCTCTTATTGTATAGGTACTGGTGGATGCTCCTTGTTCAAATGACAGAAGTTGGCTATTTTCTTCTGATATTCAGCAAGCTACACTTAGGCTAATACAAAGGAAGGAGTTATCGTCTCTACAATTCCAACTGCTAAGGTGAGAAGTGCAAAGGAAAGCTATTAAAGGGGCTTTTCATAATTAATAAAGATGACATGGAGGCAAGATTTGTCATGTTTGATAACCAGAACCAGGTTTCACCATGCGAAAAGAATGTGAAGAATGTGTTGCAATGCTGTTCAGAATAAACAGTTGATGTAGGTTAATGTAAATATGGAAATTTATATTGGGTAATACAAGCAGTGAGGCCTAGGTCCTCTATTACCATGCTGCTGTACAAGTCCTCTTACCTCGCTTATTCACATACATGGCCATTTTCAGATGACTCAGAACAGTCTGGTACCATATCAAAATATTTTTGCTGGACAGAGTTAAGATGGTTTCATATATATTTCTCAGATGAAGCAAAAACATGCATATGACTCTTAATAATGTTGTTCTTAGCTGTGAAAGTAGTCTATAAAACTGCAAAGCTGGGCATTCTTCCCCAAACTCCTTTTGTTCTTTCACAGAATTATCCCTTACGGTTCCTTATTACAGTCTGTTTTGATAACTGAGCTGTAAGTCAGGACTGGTTACCAAACATCACTTAGGTCATTAGTTAATGCTGCTCTAAAATTTGCTTTTGGGACTGTTTATATGAAGAGAGTGAGTCCACTATTGCACATGCTTACATGCTGCTTGAATTTACTACCCATTTGACTACTTGTAGCACAGAAAGACTACTGATCGTAATTGATATGGTTAAAAAAAAATAAAGGAATGTGGGGTTTGGTGGGGGAGAGAGGTTTGTTTGTTTTATTTTTCAAGAACATCAACCCAGTAATCCAAATCAAGGTTGTCCTGTATTATGCTTTTTAATGATACCAGCCATAGGCTAGCATTTCTGAAGCATTTCAAACTCTACAGTTTTGCTCTTTGGGGAAAAAAAATAGGACTTCCCAATAATACCTTCTAGACTTGAGTGGTTTTTGCAGAGTAACAGTCACGCCTGAAGTCCATCTGTCAAAGCAAATTGAGGGAAAAATAACATATTATAAAAAAGAAAAAGAAAGTTTTTATGGAAAGTTTCCATTGCAGCGGTTCAAGATAGTTTTGCATGACTTCCAGTTGAAAAAGGCCTAGCAGAAGCCTATGATTTATAACAGAAATATGAGTATCTTATTGCAGTAATGCATCATGTCACCCATTTCCTTTGAAGAAATCAATCACATTTAAAACACTGACCCGTTTCAGTTTTCTCTTTTCAATAGTTGACATATAAAATCCAATTTGTGAACCTCTACCAAAAGAAAGCATATATCATGCAGAGAAATTTTGAGAATTTGCATAAAACGCTCCAGATTGTAATCCTGAAGTGGAGAACTCATGACAGCAGGTACCCTGTTTTTTAAAAAAGGAGACATTCCTGCCAGCCCAAATCATATTTAATTGAATTATTCCTAAATCAAGGAGAGAACTTTGCTTCTGTTGAAAGTATACCTTACTATAGCAGCAGCAATAAGAATTAGATATGTAAATACAAAATACTTTAGATACGTAAATTAAAGTAAAAGGATGGTAATTTAAATTTCATTGCTCAGCATAGGTCTGAGTATTTCTGTAGATTGACCAATCTATTGCTATGTGCACTGGAATTTTTTTTTTGTCTTGATTTTTAAAGATTTTGGAGCATATGAAATGAATGGTTGGGTTCAAGAGTTAGAGATTACAAGTGTTATCGGGTAAAATATTTGACATATACTTAGTAAATGGTATAGCTGTCCATTGTATTTTTATTGTTCCTTTTATCTGATCACTTTAGAATTAATTTCCAAGACTAAAGACATCTCGGGTCCCGTGTGAAAGGGAAAAAGGAAATGATAAACTGAGACCAGGAAAGGCTAAACGATTCATGCAAGCGCATTAGAAGTCGGGCGAAACTAAAGTTGTGGAATGCTACCCTATTCAAGTCTTTGGTTTATGACTAAGGTGCATAATTATTAATAAAAAATTGAGTTTGAATCCTGTCTCTGATACTTCCAGTAATATTCAGGAAGGCTGAACCTACGTTAATCCAGCTGTACTGTATCTTACCTGAGTCAGCTCATGCAGAGCTACTTCTGGCTTAGCTGTTCAGGTTCCCTGGCGCTTTATGCTCGTGGGCTTTTCTCACCTTGGTTCCTGTGTCTGTAAAAGAAAAACAAATGTAAAGCTGGATCCCAGCAAATTTGTCGAGAGTAGTGTTAAGAAATATTGTGTGAATCAAAGATGAAGCTTAAAGTATAAGGACCAAGCATTATTTCAGTTTAGCGGTAGTATTAAGTATAAGGATAACACACAAACGAGAAGAATGAAACGCAAAGGGGAGTTCCATTTTCACTTCTGTCAAGTGACACTCAGCCCAAAATTTGAGATTCCTTTCTTAATTAGGGAAATGCTTCCCTTCTAATCTTGTAATCTGTTCTTCTGGGTTTTGGTCGTCTTGCACGACATCAGAGAGGAAGTGAAGGAAGGAAGAGCATGTTTTGCAATACAGCATAGTTTATTAAGTACATAGAGGCTTCAGAGAATGAAGATCTGGAAGAAGTGTTGAAACTGATGCAATGATCTTCCTATTCCAGTCTGAATAAAATCTGAAATGTAAATAAGTGGCGTAAATGCTGAATAGCAAATTTTATAAGCAGCGAGGGCGCCACTGAAGGAAATTGAGATTGTAATGATTTTTAATAGCAAAACCAAAGCATCCCTGCTGAGTGCTATAATCCAAGAACATACTGCAAATCTTGTTATTATTTGGAGTGTTCATGCAGAAAACAAATTGCAAAGTAAGGAAGGAATGTTCATTTCCTGACACTGAATGCTAACACAAAATGCAGTGGTTCCCGTAAGTGAATTTACCAATATTATCGGTTCTCGGATAGAAATTAAATTTTGGGTTAAGCTCAAGTGCGTAATAACTTAATGGTGAAACTGTTACAGATGCTGTAATTATTCCTAGACCAGCTACTGCAGCTGAAAGAAACTGTGTTAGGTTTCAGGTGAAAATAAATCCAACTGGATACAATTTAGAAAGCGCAGCGAAGGCATTCAGACTACTGTAACTCTTCTATACACAACACCTCTCAGTGATTAAACAGCTCTGATTGGTGTTAATAGAGTTCTGGTCCACAGGAGCTCAGCCTAACTTTAAAAGATACACATTGGCTGAGTTTCTTTTTTACCTTTCTTTATCCCTAGCAGTTAGCGACAAGGGAGGTTGTTTTGAATACCTAAATGCCTAAGACCTGCACACACAGAGTTAAGAGATTTGGGGGGATTCGGGGTGCATGAGAAGTTTGAAGTGTGCTTTGGATTACTGGTGGCAAAATAAGCCATACAAAATGCTCATTTTCCTAGTTGATCTCTTTTGAGTTGTATGTATTCTCATTTTTCAGAACTCAGGATGAAGCATTAAACTTGGCTTGAGAAATCCAGAAAACCCTTTATTCTTCCTAGTTAATGAAGTGTTTCAATCCCTGTTTTGCTTATAAGCATGACTTTTACAGAACTCTGTCTGGTTCTGTAACATACGTATCTCCTTTACAAGCTCTGTGCAAGTTGAGCACAACAGTGCGATAAAATGAATGTTTCCCTCTATACAAAGAACTTTTTTGCTTTGGATATCAACCATAACTTGGTATTTGAAATTGCTGATCTTTTTCAAGAAAAGGTCACCAGAAGTTTTTGAAGGTTAGTTTTTTTTTTTTTTTTCTTATTGAATAGTTTGAGATGTAGGAGGGTTGTGCACGTGCTTTTACTTGGAAGGAAAAATTAAAAAACTCAACCCGCATATTCTGAACCTATTTTTCTGACTTAAAGGGTCCTTAAACCATTAGTTAATGTCATAATGTAAGTAACTTGGTGTTGTGCAAGTGGCTTTATAAAGCTTTTAATCTCTGTTTGTTTTGCTGCTTCAGTCCCGGAGCCAGAGACTTCTGATCACGCAGCCACTTTATGTGGTGGTTTACCAATCTGCACGCAAGGAAAGTGAGATGAGGTTGACATTTTCCCTTGAGTCATCAGGTAGAACTGGCATCCTAAGTCTCTGAAGGCTGATCTACATGCCACAGGACCTGCTTTATTTTCTGCAGTCCAGACCTTTGACTATCTATTTTAGTTAGAATAAATGTTAAAATTTTGGTGAAAACATAGGATGCAAATATAACAAACTTGAAGTTACAAGGTGCTCTGTTTTCTCTGGTATGTGAAAATTAGAGACGTGGTTTCATAGAAAGTCGTAGATTTATTTGTTGAAAAAGAGTCTTTTTCACACAGTTTGTAGTAAATACTGTGATTTACTGGAAAAATCCTGATAATCCTCCTCCGTCATTCGGTGTCACCTCTGTGTTTATACTGAAATGTCGTTTTTCCACATGTAACTAGAAGAGGAATTGTGTGCTCTTAATCATGGAGGTTTGTTGTAGTTGTAGACTGAAGGCAAAAAATAGAGTTTTGTAAATATACCATCATATATTTAGCATATGGTACCACTGTACCATTTCTGCTTTGATTAAGACAAAGGCCTTTATAGCACATGGGCACGCGATGATGAAGTAAAAAGAAAGATACTCAGAATTAGCTAGTCGTCCCGTCCAGGCAAAGCAATTCAGTTTTGTTTGTGATTTGCTACTGATGAAAAAAATCTCAGCCTTTAATGTTCATTGCAAAGGCAAGGAGAGCCAGTGACTTGAGCTTTTAAAAAATTTACCACTGTAGAAGTTGCTCGAGTTTTAGCATCGGGCATGATAAGGATGGCAAGGCTGAATGTCATGGGGGAAGGAGAAGCATGAGGGAGTCCCTTAAGGAATACAGCAGCCATCTTGTGCCACAGATTTCCGTGTCAGAGTACGTTGGGCTCCTGTGCAGGAGCTCCCTCGGGGACATTTTGGAGTGGCCTGAGAGAATTCTGAACTGTGGTGCCAGAGGGGGAGAGCTGAGCTTGGGGGGAGGGAGTGAAGTGGGTGCCATTTTCTGTGGAGAAGGGAAAGAAGACATATAAAAAAGTTGGGAAAATCACACTGAGGGTTGCTGCACTTTCCCTGGATTTTTTCCTCTTGCTCCTCTGTAGGTGACCATTTAATCTACTCATAACTGTCTAGTCAATTAGCCCCACTGGGAATTTGTTAGAATTGCAGCTGTTGGACCAACAAGTCTTCTGCAGGTTGTGTGGATGATTCCTCCTTTCAGCTTTCCCAAGATGGAAAATGGTTAATAGTTTATATAGGCTGCCGGCCCCAGGCTCCAGACTGGGCATGCGGTTCAGGGTGTCGTGCTGTGCAAACAGCGTTCCCTCTCTGTGCATCCTTGCCCCTCCAGATGGCTAGATAGCTGCTGACTGGACAGGGAGCCTTTAATTTTTGTTCTAATTTCTTACACTTAAACGTGGCATGTTTGTGCTGTGCCGTTCCCCAAAACACTGTTGGTGATATTGCTGGAGGTATGGGTCATTGTACTGAGTTTTTTAAGTCTTGCGGCTGGTCTGAATTTCTTCACAAAGAGCAAGTGCTGTGGCCATTGTTGCGGCTCCATGTTGTCTTCCATCAGACATGTTAAAATAAATAGCTTCTGATTTTAAGTGCTACCTGGTTCCTTAAGCCTTTGGCAGTGAACCTTGAGTAAGTTGCAGATCAAGTCCCTTATGATACATTGCAAAACAAAGTTTATTGAATTAATAAGTAACAGCACAAATAAACTACCCAGCAGCCAGGCAGTTGTTTTGGGATCACAAATTTAAATTCAGACACAAATTTTGCTTTAATTCCACCTTCAGTCCTATGTATGCATGTGTTTTGTAAGCCATAACGAAAAACACTAAAGCTGTGCGGCAGAGTATGTAGGCAGCCTTCAAAGGGTTTTTTTTTTCTCCCTTCTCTAGCTGAGAAGGTTCTGCTTGGGCTATTTATGTTCTTCTTGTACATAGTAAGTTTAATTTGGGAAGAGGGATGGCCTTGGAGAGTGTATAAGGTAAGAAGGTCATTGTGGGATGACTAAAATGATGGAAGGATTGAAGGTTTGTCACAGCAGGAAAAGCAGGCTACCTCTGGCCGATGGAGGCTAGCCAGCAAGAAACAGCCTTGCTGTTGGTGATACTGAGCGTGCGGAAACCCAGCACGTGAGCGTGCAAGGCAGCTGCGACGCTGAGCGTGGAAGCGAAATTCTTGAGCGTTGCATTGGCGCTTGCGGCTTTTAAATCTGAGAACGGCAAATAAACCAATCTGTTACCATTACAGGGGCACTGCAGTTGTGGTATTGTGAGGGATATCTCAGCCCTGTGTTAACAGGGTGAGTATTTCAGAAGTCACCATGCATCAGAGGAGAAGGCTCAGTAGTGTTAAACTGAAGGTTCGTTCTTTGCTTTAGAAGCATTTACAGTGGTTTGCTATAGCAATGTTATTTATCAGAATTTTCGTGACAAATTTTGGCTGGAGCAGAACAGGGTGGAATTTTGGGGTTTGTGGTGTTTGGTTGTCAGGGGTTTTGGTGGCTGTGTCTTCTTTTATTTACAGTTCAATCTAATGCTGAAAAAAAGCAGCTCATTTTGGGTTTCTCCTGTTGCTACAGTGTTGAGCTGCAGTGTCTCTCCACGGTAGCAAAGGTTACTTAGAGAGGAGCAGAGGGCTTGGCTTATGGAGAGAATACTTGAACTAGTGTTTCTGTCTCCTGTGCACCTCTGTCGCTGCCTATCATTAAGTATTAAAAAAATTAGTATCTTGACACAGGAGGAATTTCCTTATCATTTTGATTTGGTTTGGGGTCGGAGGGGGGGAAGGAAAAGCAAAACCTTTAACATGCAGGCCGTATTACCATGATGTATCTGGACTTTTGTAAGCGGAAGAAGGAAACGTGTGCTATCTTTAGTCAATGAAAAGAATATGATCAAGGATAAAAGCAAATGCATCTTGAGATGCTTTGTTTCTTGAATAGCTTATAAAAGGGTTGGCAGTTTTTATTCTGATCAGACCTTATCTTGCATATTGAGCAGAAATACATCCCAGTTGCCAAAAGATGGCACTGTTGAAGTGTTGTATTATTTTAAAATTGCCCTAAAATGTATGTAATCTTTTTACTTTAATACTGAAAATGGTTGAATGGTTAACATAATTAATGCTGACCCTTCCAATGGCATGGAACATAAACCCAAGCACAGGAGGAGTAGGCTGGACATGCAGGTACTACATATAATATGAAATGTGTATTTATTGTCTGCCTATTTTTAAAAGGATGTTTGAGACACCAGGACTTTTAGAATGAACAAAATGTCAGCCTATCATGTTTAATTTTCTGTAAGTGTGAAAAATCCTCTTTTTGGGTTCTGGCTAACCGTGTTTTAGTTGCATGTAAGGGTTTTTTGGTTTTAGAGTTGTCGTATGGCTCTAAGTGGTCTTTTTTCCCTGAGATATTAAATAATAGTACTGCTTTGTTTTCCCTAATATATTGTTAGCGTCTTCTCCATTGTTAGATTTAAAGTAAATCTTGAGAAATTAACTAAATAAAACAGCTTTAAAATAATACATTTATTTTAAAAAATCTTATCCAGTACTCCTTTAATACAAGGTGTTTGGATAGCTCACTGTAATGTATCTTCTGTACCTCTGACTTCCATAGTACAGAACGTGACATTGAACCTGTATCCAAAGACACCCTGCAAAAATATAAAGTACTGCTAATACTTTTTTGGCGTTTTTTTGTAAAACCTCATTTAAAAATGAGGAGGGGAGTGATCTGCATGTGTTAAATTGCTTTAGAGTATTTCTTGAATGGCATGGACATCAACCACCCTTTTGTTTGGATTACAGACGTGTCTTGCGCTTATGTGCTGGAAGGTTTTAAGTGTGGATTCGGTGGCTATAAAGTGATAATGTCAGTAGTTTTAAAGCAAGGATGAGGAAGCATCAGGCAAGTTTCTACAGAATGGAATGCCAGTGAATCTCACTCTATCCTGCAGTTTTCCAGCTATTGTGAATCCAAGCTATTGATGATTTGAAACTATTTGATATCACTAAAGTCTCCTAAATTGTGCCATGCTGATATGTACTGAAGTTGTATTGAGAACCCCAGAGAAGAGCTGACTTTTTTCTTTAGTTTAGCAAGTATGTCGTCTTGTAGCAATCGTGCAATTGTACTTGCAGTTCTGTAATGTAGTTACTTCTTTTGCAAACTGTTTTATATCGTCACCTGGAAGAACTAACCTTGGAGATCTTGTATACAGGCCTTACATGGTAAATAGGGCATGTTAATGGATCGTTGTGCATTTCACAATTTTAGTCTTTTCTGCTATGCCTTGACTATCTCACAGCGCTGAAACAATAACCCCACACTTCTGCAGTGGTGCGGTATGATCACATAAAAGCTGGAGTTACGCTTGTCAGCTTCTGACAGTGGTGCTGCTTCTTTAGGGTCTTGATTGCAAGTACTAAGGGGTTGTCACATTACTAAACCAAAAATGATTGTGAGGAAAGGTGAACTAGTCATGAGGCTCCAGGAAGAGTTTCCTGTGCTTTTAATGTGTATTCTTATGTTGCTCCATATGAAGCTTGACACTTCACAGTAGTAGTGCCTGTAACATGTGAAATTCATTATGGTAAATGTATATACCTGAATTTAAAATTAGAAAATTAGTTACAATTAGATCTATATTTAAACTGAAAGTTTTAGTTCTTTAATCAACATGAAGGTCATCTGTACCACTAGGAGAAAAATAACTGCAGATTAATTACCTTTAAATAATGTATTTTATTTTTAAACAATGTATTATAATAAGAGGAAGGTGAAAAAATATTTTAGGGTCTTCTGCCCTAGCATCCTTTTTAATCATTCTAGATTTTGGAGCCCATTTTTGGAAGTTATGAAATACCTTCTAACAGGAACCAAATTCTTTCAGGTAAGAGTCGAGCTTTAGGTGAGAATTTGGGGGATAATCAAGATGCCTAATGTCAGAGGAATCTTACATTCTGGAGTCATAGTATCAGTGGTGGGTTCCACCAGATGTCTGTAAGTTAGGCTCCAGCTCTGACCTATCCGTTGGATAAGCTTGTTTCCCTCCATTGATTATAGAGGAAGACAAGTTTCTTAAATTTATTTGAACAAATTCTCTTATGAATGAATTCTCTGTCATGCTGATAATGAGGGGACCAAACTCCATGATTCTGCTTAGCCCAGCGCAGTATGACCCTGTGACTTTGAGCCCAGCACTTCTTCACTTTGAATTTTGCAGCTCAGTGCAGGTTTATCAAAAGCCAAGCACGGTTTAATCGGGGATGGCGTTCGGTTGACTTTGAACACAGCCACTGCAACAACTGTTGCTGAACTTGACAAGATGGATAGATACATTGATTAACCTTGCAGCGTAAAGTAATCCTCCTTAGATATTTTAATTCATGACTTAGGTTCAGAATAAAGATAACTGCACTGAGCAGCCTGACCTTTTTGGGTCATGGGCTAGGGAAGATTCCCAAGCTAAGGAGGCTTAGAGTTAGGGGGTTTTTGATGTGAGCTTTTCAGGATTTTGTTCAGAAGCCTGTGCTGCTCTTTCCTCTGAATCACTGCCCCAGTGACTCAGTTACAGGAGCACGGTGCCTTTGATAGTGTTGTCTTGAATGGTTGTGGCTTTATATATGGTAAGAAAAGGACGCTTAGCAACTGTCCAGGGTTTTAACCCTGTAACCTGTAGCTTATCTACTTTCTTGGTACTTAACCTTTACCTTTTACCTTTTCCGCATTTACATGCTAAAAATACTTTCTCACTTGTTTAAATGTTCATGTAGTATCCATTTTATAGGTAGGAAAGCAGTGGCTGTTACCTGCTTCTATGAGTAAAGTTAGCAGGTAGGCTGACAGTACACATTGATTGTCACACAAAAAACACTTTCACATTTCCAAGCTAACTAGCTGCCTTCTCGTGGCTTGGCAAAAGGTGTAGCTGGAGGGGCAAATTCTACGAAAATGAGCAAAGTAGGTGGTTTCTAATAGTACTGCAAATATCAGCTCAATTTTAAGAGCCCATTTAGACTTCAGCCCTGTTCTCTTTGAGTTCCAATGTGAAGGGTAGAAAGCAAGCAACTAATATGTGGGGAAAAAAATGTTTTTATCTTTTATAGACCTGGTATGAGGCCAAGAAGACAGCGGATCAGCGTGCGGTTCTCCTGCTGGCTTGTTGTTCATGAGCAGGGAAGGTTGCACATTCCTGTTCTCCTTCACCATAGTTCCCTTCCATCCATCTGGGCGCACTGTGGTTGCTCAGACAGGCCAGAGAGCAGCAGCATCAGCCCTGCCCTTTCAAATGCCCAGCTGCAGCAGGACAGCTGCAAACAAGGAAGGTAGCTGGAGAGACAGTGGAGATAGCTTAGGGCCTCAGGTCCAGTACTGGTGCTTTTGTAGCCTGCTAAGGAGTGTATATGTATGTTGGGACGGAGAGAGGGCTAGAAGGAAGAATATCTGGAGCTGGGCAATTCAGATGCATGCTGGTAACTGCAGAATTTTAGCGAATAAGATCTGGAAGGGACGTTAGGGTGTTACCTGATTGTTTTACTGTCTCAAGGTGGCGTTGTAGGTGTTGTCCCTATCTAAAAACATTCTTAAATATTTTTGCAGGCTCCCAAAAGCTACTCAGACATCTGAGATAAGCTTGCTGTTTTGTGATAGCTTTAGCTAATTTTGGAAGTATCCTAGAATGAGTCCATTAGGCCCAGTTAAATTGAAAATATTCAGACTACCTAAGTACTCTCTAACCTGTTCTTTACCTATAACAGGCTGAACTTGAACTGCTCACTCACTTAGGCTAAATGTGCTAGCCATCTGCTCACTCCCCATGTTTTTACTGAAGCCTGATACAACAAAGGCATTAAACGCTGATTTTTTTTCCTTGAGCATCATCGGTTGAGAGCACTCTGTTCTTTTACTCCAATTAAAATTGGAGTAAAAGTAAATTTTACTCCAGTAAAATATGTACTTGGCTTGCCGATTAACAAAACCAAGACTCATAAAAGAGATAAGCAAGATAGTGTATGCTCCCCAGAGAAAGAGATTGGGTATAATACGCAGGAGTTTTCACCTGGGAAGGTGAACAGAGTTGCATGATCTGTGTCTGAAACAGTCATTTGTCCTGGTGTTTCCTTATTATTTCAGACAGGACTTTCAGAGTAGCTTTGATCTGTGATCTGCTTTGAGCCTGCTTGTGATGAGGCTTTTCTTTATTGATTTGTTTCCTGAAAAGGCCCAGTCCTGTTAAAAGGACTTGTCTTTTTCCCCTTGTATTTTCTTCTTTCCTTTCTCAACTGTTTTTGTTCAGCTGTCACCCTTAGCAAGTCCTCAGCTTGTCCCTGGGGGAATTGCTGTTTCAATGGCATTGTGTTTGTTTATCAGGGCTTGGAATCGGGCTCACTTCATTTGGGGGCTGCTCACCTCATCTGGATTGAGGATGTGGGGGTTTTCTTGGATTTTTTTCTTCTTTTCATTTTTCCCTGTAGATTTTTTGGGGATGGGAGGTTTCAATGCTGTATTGTCAGTGATATCTACCAATCTAAGATTATTCAGTGTCTTTCCATACAGCGTGACTGTGTGTGTCGTTGTGCTCCACCGAGTCCATGCTTCCAGTATCAGTCCTGCCCTTGTGCACCTGCTAAATTCCCAGTGACACACTGGCAGTCCCCCGAGCACCTGCCTTGTTGTCTCTCTGATATTTGCAAGCTGAGTAACATTCTCTTTTTTTTTTTTGCATTCTCTTTTTTTTTTTTTTTTAAACAAAAGAAGTTTTGTTTCAGGAACAATTGTATTTTAATGTGCTATTTGCTGCAGCCCAGTTGTATCTGTTTTTCAGAAGCAGTGAGGTGATCAGGTTGAATGCTAGCTTACAACTTGGTCTTTGAGCCATCATGTTCTTGAAGGCTCTAAAGTGTATGATTAAAAGGGATGACCTTAAGAGAGAGCATTCTAAATAGCAAATGAAATTTTAGTGTAGCTTCCTCTTTCTGGTGGCACCAGATTTGAAGAATGCTCTTCCGTGGTGCAAGACTTGGGTTTTTTCTCCTTACTCTTTTAATTTGCAATAGATGAATACAGATTGCATATCTCATTTCTGTACTCTCATAGATTATATTTTCTGTCTGAAAAAGGACCTTGCAGGTCTGCTTCAATGGAAAGTAAAAAGTCTGTTTTAAACTCACTTTCAGCGGGGAAGTGAAAAAAACTTCTGTCCATCCACCAGGAGCCTTTGTTTAGTCAAAATTTGTCAACAGGTTGATATAAGTGAAGGGCACGTAAACGGACAACGTGGTCCGATAAGTCATATTTCTTTAGGAAATCAGCTTGAAAAGTAGTAGGTCAGTGAAACCCCCGAGTTCTCTTACCTGCTAATAAGTTGCAGAATTTGCAGAAATGTTTGTAGAATTACAGGCCAGTAATTAGTTCAGGCTATTACTGCAACTGTACGTTCTGATATTTGTTCACACAAGCAGCTAGCTAAGTATCTAACTAGCACTTTTGATGTTGTGTAACCCATTTTGTATGCAGAGTCACCGCTTGTTCACAATTGTGCTGCGCATTTAATTGTTTGACGTATATTCTGCAACTCTGAATGGATGCTGCTTTCTGCTTGTCACTGTTGTATAAAAAAATGCTTTCAGATAATTGAGAATACATTAAGAAATGAGAAAGCAAAAGTGTGTTGCAGGTAGTTTCCTGAACTGTCAATTCTATAGTGTTAAGACGTTTTCATAATGTTATCTTTCTCGTATTTATTTATACCTATTTATAACCCTAGTTTTGTAAGTCTTTACATGTTCCTCCACCCCCAGCATGTCACTTACATAGATTTTTTTTTTTTTTTTTTTTTCGTTATTCACAGATCTGCTATTAAAGCACTGCGTCCTGGTGGATCGTTGGTCTATTCTACGTGCACTCTCTCCAAGGCAGAAAACAGCGATGTAATAAATCTCATTCTAAACACCTGCAGTAATGTTGTGCCTGTAGACATAAGTGAAATGGCCAAAGCTGTTTCTCAGGAATTTGCTTTTCTCAGTGGTACGCAACAGCATGAACTTCTGGTTCTCCCGGAGAAAGGGAGAGCATGGGGTCCAATGTATGTAGCTAAATTAAAGAAAATGTAGTCCATCTGATGCCTGTTAGTTTTTTTTATAAGGGATGTTTGATAAATTAATATTTATTTCTAATATAGTATGTGTATATGAACATGTCCAAGGCAACTGAATTTAGGGAATTGCAGTTTTGTATCAGCTGCTGCCTAATAAAAAGGAAGCTAGACACTTAACTTAGTTTAGCTTAAAATACAGAATGTGTCTTCTAATGTGGACTTATGAAGTCAAGGGAGCTTTGTGTTATTTTAAAGTTGATGCTCTTAAGTGGAATTATATCCTGGAATAGAGGCCTGTGTGGTGGTTTTTTGCATTTCTTTTTTTTTGTTGTTGTTGTTTTGCTTTTTTTAAATTACTAATTTAGTTTTAATACAGTGTATTTTAAAATAAATGGTCTGAGTGGTACCTGCTTCTGAAGTCAAGGAAATCCTGTGTTCTCTCTCAAACGCGTCTAGAAATCCATTCTCCCATAAGAGCTGATTTGTATGCAAAGTCTGTCATCTTAAGCTCTGACTATTCCAACCACTGGCAAAGCAGGTTTCATATTTGCTAAGTTGTTTACTGGTGAAAAACTGTCTTTTGTTTACAGTCGCAAAGGTCAGCAGCTATATTGGCACCAGCTTTTTCATTTTTTATGTTTTCATATTTTTGAGCTTAGAAAAATACAAATTGAAAGAGTACATTATGTTGAAGTGTCTTTAAAGTAGTAGATTTAGATGTGTTTAGCTTTGGTACTCGTTTTGTGGCATAATGCAGTACATCCAGCAGTCTCTAGAGCACATATTTGAAACAGAAGCAGAACGATCAATAACCGCAATAACGGCACAGTATTTGAAGAGTTTTGTTGCATAGTTAGAGTCATGACGAGCAAAACAATCTGGAGAAGTGGCTTATCCACCAAGTTAAGAAATATTACGTGAATTCGTGATGTCGTATCTGAGGTGCGTTAAGGAAAGAGGGTCCCAAGGGAGAACACGTACTGATGTTGTTTTTAGGTTCCCTCAATTGTGCCACACAATGCTGTGGATAAATGTATAGACATACGTGCACATGTTCATGTGTATGCACATGCAGACTATGTCTTTTGGGTTGGGTTAGGCGTAAAATCTTCTGATCCAGCAGTGCTTGAGTTATGCCCATGAGTGGGTCACGTAATGGTGTATGTACTAGGTTAACCGCTTGTCTTGAAGTAGAATGGAGCTCTTTCATCCCTCTCCGAGCACAGAGGAGTCCTTTCCCAGATTGAAGCTTATAATAATTGTTTTTAAGGAATGGTGTTTCAAAGAACAGAGATTTTATTTCTGGTAGGTGTGTTCCTTGTGTGGAAATGTGTGTGTGAGAGAGACTGTATGTTTATATATTTCATGTTTTGTGTGTACAACTCTGTATTGTATGTATGTAATTGTAAGTGTTTTGCAGTCACAAACATGACTTGTTAATGCGGTTTTGATTTTTTTTTTGGAATACAAAAGAATATCAAATTGTGAATACTGGAAAAACTACTAAATTGGTGATCCTGCACCTTGTTACCAAAGGCAGGAATAAAGTTGATTGCCTGAGGCCTTCTGTAAGGAGCTCGGTGTAACCACGCTGGAAATGCAGTAGTTCTACATTAAATTCTCCAGTGATTCTGTTGCTGTGAGCTCAGAAATACTTCTTACAGCCGTGACTGAACTGCCTTTTGTCTCCGAAAAATTCAGGTGACTTTTCACTGCCTGTATTCTCTGCTCACCTTGTTACGCTGATGAGCCTCGACTCTGCACTCGCACCAGTTCTCTGTCAGTATGCCCACAGTCATGGACCACTCAGCGTTTGTCCCCGCTCTGAGCGTTGTGTGGCTGCCAGGAAGGTCCTGTCCAGAGAGCAGTAAGAAGGCGGAGTTCAGAAGCACAGCACCTGGACTGAAGAAAATCTTTGCTGCCTAAAAGCAAGATGCTGACTGTGAGCGGTAGCTTTGGTTCTCCAGCCTTCTGTGACCAAGAGGAGGATGGGTTGGGCAATTTTTCTCGCTGCTGCACCTTTTGCTGAAGGAAATAAATGCATGAGGTACTCTGCCTCTTTGGTGGATGAGCTTCCACGGTTATCCTTCCCCCTGCTTTGTGATGGAAAATGTTTGAGGTGCCCCCGCAGTATTAAATTGTCAGCAGTGTCTGTGAAACTTTAGAGGATATAAAGCGTATGCAACTTGAGGCACAGAAGTTACTAATGTATGCAGATGATATTGTGTTCCTATGAAAAGACCTAACAGCATCTGTCCCAGAAACATTAAAAGTAATATCCAGATTTGGAGTCATCTCAGGCTACTGGATGCAATAACAATACCCTTGTCAAAACGCTTTCCATCAGTTTTATTTGCCCTGTGGAAATTGAAATGGAAAGCCAAGAATGTAACTTGCTCAGGGATGGAATTAAAATATGTGGTTAAACTGAACGGTGGAGGAGAACATGGGCTTAGGTAATCAAGGAAAGAACAAAGGGATCCTTGAAAACTGAGCCTGGTTCAATCTCAGCATATGGGTGAGTCCCTGTGAACTGCATTGCGTTAGGCCTAAATTATGCAGCGAGGCCTCCTGATGTATGTAAAAGCTGTGCTGAGTTCTGCATAACCCTTTGGTGGTCTCCTGGAGTTTCTTTTCAACTAGCCTAAAAGTGCACCAAAAAGGCAGGAAAAAATGAGGCTAATTAGTAAGTGATACTTACTTGGCTTTGTAGCAGATGAATGCTGGTCCAGAGTGCCGGGGAGTGGTTTTGTTCTGTTCTAATCGGTTGTGGTTGGTGACGGGGATTTGGTAAACGTGTGTGGAGGGAGAGGGGGTGGGAAGGGAAAAGCAGAAAGGATGGGAGGCGTGGCTGTGGAGGTAAGGGGCAAGGTTTGCACATGGCGGGAGGCAGCATCCGCTCAAGGGTACTTGAAGAGCTTTCGTGTTCGTTCAGGTACCTCTTAGATACTTCTGATGTCTTAAGATGACTTCTGCTCACCTTTAGGATGAGGCTGCAACATCTTCCCTCTCTACACCTTTTTGTCAGGGAATTGTAATTTAATTCCTCTACTGCGTCCTGCTGCCTCTTTCATGAGCAACTCTGATGGGAATGGGGTAGCGAACAAGTCAGGCTCTCTAACTTAGAGAAAATTGCAGCCCCGGGGAAAACGCAGGTGAGCAAGCTGAGAGCAAGAAAATGACTATTTTTGTTGGATTGTGGAGTAGCCAGAGAAATCTGCATGATCTCTAATGAAGGCAATTAAGAGAGTGTTTGTCCGACTATTCACCATCATATTATGCGTAGCACACATCAGTGCCAGTATACCTCAGAGGCAGCAGGGGTAACTGGAGCTCAAATGCTATTGTGCTTTCCTGCCATTCCCTTTTCAAACACACAAAAAGTAATTTCCTTGTTAGTTTCGGGGGAGAAGGGGGAGGCACAATAAGAACTGAAGGCCTTAGATAAAGGCAACTTCAGTATTTGCCAAATTTTATCCTTTATTCAGTGACATCTGACACAATTCAATTACGGCTTGTCAAAAGCATTCTCCACTGTGGAGTAGAGTGGAAAAACAGGATTACGCACAAATGGCTGCGGACTGTTACAGTCAACTGGGGGGCTAACAAACTCTTGGCTTTTTTACTAAGACATGCAGAGAGAAGGTGAAGCGCACTGAAGGGGGGTAAGACGAAAAGATCAAGAGTAGAGCAGTGGAAGAAGAATGTGGAGTACTGGAGAAGAGGTGCCATGGCTGGTAGCATGGAAGAGCAGCAATGCTGCACCCTGCGCAGGAAAAGGTCTGTGGGTGTCTGGGTGGTGGGGCGAGGAGGGTTTCTCTGGGGGAGAGTGGGAGCCACAGTTACCTGTGCTGGCGTGGGGAGCATCCCCTGAGTTCGTTTGGCTGTCTTAGGAGATAAATGTCGTTTGAGAGCCATCAAGCATGAAAACTGCGGGGGGCTTGCTTTAGATTTGCAGGGTATTTAAATTAGCTATGAGCGCTTAAGTAGAGCATGGCTACCTGTTTCTTGCAAAATGACTGGCTGTATCAGTGCTGTGTTCCTGTCAGAAAAATTGATTTGGTGGGAAGAAATTCTGAGAATCTGATCTGGCTTAAACAGTCTGTTCTGGCGTAGAATATGGCCTGCTGGTAAACTGATTTAACTTCATGCAATATTGGCTATAAATGAGACTCTGTCTTCCAGGGGAAACTTGAACAGCACATATTGGTGTAGTCTCTTAATTTCCAGGTAAAAACTCAGGTAAAAGCAAAACTTTAAGTTCTCAGTTATCAGTTTGTCAAACTTGGATCAGAGAGCACAGGGCATAGATAGTCACTAGTCTTAGCTTTTAGATGGTGCTGCTGTGTGCCCACCACATGGTTTTTGACTTAAGATTGGTTTCTATAAGACAGATCATAGCAATCATGAAACATTTGTCAGAAAATGCTTTTGTTGGCTGATCTTCCTGGCTGCCTCCTAAGATTTGAGGTCAATTCCTAATGGCCTTGGAAGGTTTTACTTTCTTAGTAGTTGTACGTAGTGTTCAATAGGGGCAACCATCACAGAGCTCCCGTGGCTCCATTTAAAAAATGTGTTTCAGGTGGTACCAAAATAAAATGCCTTGATCAAAAAGTCACAACTACTCTTGAGAGTAAAGGGATGGAACATAAATCTAGGGTTTGTGCCAGTCTTTGTATTTCACTGAAGAATTTCCACTCCCTACAGCTGCGTTTAAGGTGGTCACACATATGAACCTCGCTGTTTCACCCTCTGGTAGCATGGCTGTATGGACATGGCGGTACCATGGTCGCTTACTGGTGTGTCATGGTGATGTAACCCTTCATGGTCACAGAGGAAAAGGAAACGGATCTGCTGCCCTAAAACTACAGGTAATAATCAATTCCATAGTAAGAACCGCTCCAAAAGTTGTGGCAGAACTAAGTCTTTTGTTAAAGAAGATAGAAGCGCAGCTACCCAAATGTGAATGAGGCTAGCGCTCCAGCTGATTAGTGACATTCTTACGTTGTTGTTCAAAAATGATGCTTCCCTGGTGTACGGCTTTCCTCTTTAATGACCGTAACAGTTTGGCCTGACCTTACTTCTGACGAGGCTAATCAAATAAAGCAGAGGCAAGAGGCTCGTTTACATGCAGCATCAGAGTAGTGTTCACAGCAATCCAAAGGAGATTTGGGTTAACCATTGCTGTGTCTCAGTAGCCCGTGCTGTTCTGGTGTCATACTTGCATAGAATCGTTTAGGTTGGAAAAGACCTTTAAGATCACCAAGTCCAACCAAGATCATCAAGCAGCACCTGTGCCAGGTATGGGCCCTGACACGACCCCTCCTGACTCTCCCTTTGTATTGAGTAACTCTCTTTGCTACTGGGGAGATCTCTAGAGGCACTTGTCTCACTTCAGTGAGAATCTGCGAATAAATGGCTTTCAAACCACCTCTTGATGTACTTTAGTATGGCACAGAATAACAAGGCAAAACTTCTGTCTCTGAATAGGTGTTCTTGAAGCATCTTAACCTGCTCAAGGTCCCTTGCTTTGAAGGCATGTAAAATCATAACATGTATTTTAGATTCACTTTTTCCCTTTTTTTAATGTACTTGGTGCTTATTAAACACCCTACCCTAACAGAGGAAGTAGGCTGGTGCTCTCTGCCCTAACTAAAACAGGGTAAAGCCCAGAAGTGTGATAAGGCAGTAGGGAGTGGATGGGCAAGGAGCAACATGAAAGTAACAACAGAATGACAGCTTCATTTTTTAATCATTTCAGCCTTATTGAGAACTGTAAGACAAGCATGTGTGTATTTCTTAGAATTAGATGGTGGGGTTTAGGCTGAACATTTAATTAGATTTTGCCCAGAAATAACCGTGGCCCCAAACTCCGCATTCAGTCTGGCTGACAAAATAAAGGACTGCCTGTATCAAGGGGTTTAGTGCTGTGTGTGCCCTATGAACGTATTATTGAAAAGGGCCTCGCATATCGCCAGTTCCCTGCTTTGGTAAGTCTCCAAAACGCCTGGCATAATTCAGGTTTCTTGTCTCCACTGGAGCGCACTTCTGGAATTATGTTACTGTCCTGCTTTTGGCTGGGACAGAGTTAATTTTCTTCCTAGCAGCTGGCACAGCGCTGTGGTTTGGATTTAGGATGAGAAGAATGTTGCGAACACCCTGATGGTTCAGTTGTTGCTGAGCAGGGCTTACACCAGCCAAGGGCTTCTCAGCTTCCCCTGCTCTGCTGGGTGCGCAAGAAGCTGGGAGGGGGCACAGCCGGGACAGCTGACCCCCACTGGCCAAAGGGATATGCCAGACCATAGGATGTCATGCCCAGTATAGAAACTGGGGGGAGTTGGCAGGGGGGCAGTGGTCGCTGCTTGGGGACGGGCTGGGCATCGGTCAGCAGGTGGTGAGCATCTGCATTATGCATCACTCATTTTGTAAATATCATCATCATCCTTTGATGTTTTACTAAACTGCCTTTATCTCAACCCACAGGTTTTTACTTTTTTTTTCTGATTCTCTCCCCATCCCACCAGGGAGGGCGGGAGAGTGAGTGAACGGCTGCGTGGTGCTTAGCTGCCAGATGGGGTTAAACTGCAACAGTTACTCAAAATTTGGAGAACTAGATGGTCAGTTCACCTCCCTGCCGGCTTCTGGTGTTCACCATCACACCACTAACAAATGAGCAGCTACTACTGCCTGCATATGGACGTGGTGGGCTATGAAAAGCAGGGAAATAGATAACTGATAGAGTTCTCAAACAGTATTTTTCTAATTGTCCCAAAGTGAAATAAGATGATAAGAGGAAATTCAGAATGATGTATTACGGTTTCTTGGTAGGGTTTTTTTCTTTGTTGATTTATTTTCTAGGAAAAATCTAGCTTGGCTGAGTGTGTGATTAAATAGGTGATGGAATAATTCTTTACAGGGAGGAGAAGATGCCAGAACATTTGAGTGGTGTAAAACTAGGCTGCGCAGAGGATTAGAAAAGGTACAGGGAGGAATAATTTTGTGTTGGCAGGAAGTAGACCTAATAGTACTTTTTTATCTGTAATTTTTATGATTCTATGGCTAACCGGGGAAATGTTTAATGTTCCTGATACAGCAACTGAAGGCAGAAGAAGGAAGATTGACATACCCAGCACTGTTATAATTCATTTCATTACTTCACCCAGGGCTTTTATATTGTCACGCCCATAAAGCGCCAGTGTGTGTGCTTATAGCCAATTCATCTTTATATACTGCTGCTGATCCCATTGAAGTGAATAGCAAAACTCCCATCAATTTTAATGGCAGTGGGATATGGCCCATTTTGTAGATATACAATGTATATTTCCTGCACACACTATTTTTTGTGTATAACGTGCCTCTCATCTGAGGTTCAGAGAATGTTTCATAAAGTGGCTAAGTCGCAACCATTGATGTAGTCTCCAGCTGATGAGATAACACTGTCTGTCCTCAAAATGAGATTTAAAGATTGACATTTATTTACCTATCAGTCTATTTATTTATTTTAGGCATGGTATGCACATAGAAGGTTTCCATGTGTAAAGTACTGTCTTTGGAAAATTTGCCCAAATAAATTGCAGGAGGTAACTATGTTAGAAATAGATGTTGTACTTGCAAGGTTAACATTACGCTTCAGCGTCTGAAAAATAGGAAGCATCAAAGAAAATTGAAGACAGCATGGATCAGTGGGTTAGTACATTACACAGCAGTCTGCAGCACTAGAGGCTAAGAAAGGTCCCTTTTGGAAAGCATCTGTTTGGATAGCGACTCAATTAGCAAGGTACAAACCAAAAAAAAAAAAAAAAGAAATTTAATTATTGATTTTTTGGATAATTGAGCTAGTGTTCTTATTAAGAAACATTTTAAAGAGCAGTAAGGCGTCTGCTTCCTCCAGAACCCATCATCCTTGACCCTGTTTAAAGAAAATGTACAACATATGAGCCATATTTTATTAGCTGTAAACCCTGTTGTTTATGCATTGATAGATCTGGATTCATAGCAGCATTCAGCATGTGCATACCGGAAATGAAATTGCTTGACAGGCTGATGTCTTCACTCAAGAAGCTCCCTTTCTTCACAATAATGTATGCTGGAGAGCAGTCACATTCCCAGCTTAATGAGAGAACAGGGATTGTAGAGGACATAAGTGGGAAGTTTGCAGTTTAACTAAAACTCTTAGAATGTGGTTGTGAGTTATGTACCACTAGAGACTGAATAATTCAGGAGACTGCACTGCAGGTGATGGATCACTGATCCTTGCTGTACAATACAGTCTTCCACTTAGTGCTTGCTGCAGTCACAGGTCCTGGAATTGGATTATGCAAAGACTCATGAACTCTTTCCTTGACTGGATGTGCGCAAGAGTATACCCAGCTGGTTGAAGTGGCGCACTTGCCGTTAGTTAGCACCACAACATTGAGGAGTACCTCTTTATGAATGTGTTGATTTAAGTAGCTGTGCTGTGTTGGGGTGACACGGTAATTCAACAAACACCACTGTTCTGAAGGACATTAGCACCATCTAAATGTACAAGCAGTCCACTTGTATCCAGTCCCTTACAGCCACTCTTGGAAAACAGTAGTTATCTCAGATGCGTATGAATTACCCGGTTTGGGTTGGCTGGTTTTCACCATCTTGGTATTTTCAGAGGTTTGTTTGGGGTTTTTTTCAATACATAAGTAGCCTTTTTTTTTTTTTTTAATTATAGATGCAAAGTTGACTCGAACTGTTAGGCTGGGATTTATGTTCCTATGCGGTTCTCAAGAGAATGCAGACCTTGGATTCAAGTGCTGAAAACACAGAGTAAGCGTTGAAGAGAGTTTCACATAGAGCTATGTCTCGAGGGCTGAGCTGGGCACCGTAACACCATTCATTGTAAAGCACCTGTAAACCACAGCCATGGCTTTCTGGAAGGGCTGGCATTGTGGCTATAGCACTAGCCTAAAGTTCAGGGGATCAGAGTTCAGTTCCTAGCTTTTCTATTGATTTCCTTTGGGCAATTTGCTCCTGATGTAATTTTTAGAAGCACTTAGCGTAGGCCTAATTCTGCTATCAAAATCAGAAGTTCCTATCGACTTATCTGAAAACAGAGTTTAGACTTACTGAAGCACATTTGCTGTTTTGTCCTCAAAGTCTCCAGGTCCCATTTTTTCCATCTGCCTACTGAGAATTATGTGTTTTACTCCTAGAAATGATGCAAAGATAACTTCATGGATATGTGTGAGCCACATAGACCTTAGAGCAACAAAAGCCAAACTTGTCTTTACTTTGTAAAGGTCTGACTGACTCCACCAATTTCCAGAAGCTGACAAACCTAGGAATTTATTTTTTAAATTATGAGGCTACGTTTTAATGAGAGGGTTCATTATTTTTACTGAGAATGTACGATGCTTTAATAGCAGAGGGTGGGGATAAGGAAAGCTTTTTGTCACAAATTTTCTTCCCGTGTCCTCTCTCAATAGATGGAGTCTTGCAACCCACAGCAGCTGTCAGTAGCCTGCAAATTATTCCTGCCCTCCCTGGCAGATATCACGGTGGCGGTTGGCAGTATTCTGTGAACTCCAGAGATGTCAAAGATTAAAATAAGTTGAAGTTGTTAAACAAAAAATATATACAATGTTCTTTCTTGGTCAAAAAGCCATATATGTCTGAGCTTCTGACAAAAGCCTGTCTCCCTTACATTTTCTTTTTGCAGAATACAAAATGCTCTAACTTCTAAACTCAGCTTTGCTTTAGTCTGACATACGCTGCTGCTTTTTTAAATTATTGATGCTTGACCCAAGAAACACAAAGGGCATGTTTTATTTTTCTTGAAGTTGCATCATACAAATTGGGTCCTAAAGCAGAAGAGAAAGTATTTTGGAAAAGCATTTATAGTTGCGGGGTTGCAGATTTCAAAAAGGGACATTTTCAAAGTTCACTCTCTGAAGGCTTCTCTGCTGCTTAAAGGGATGCAACATTTTGTGGCTTTTGGAGTTGATTTGCAGCAGAAGTGGTTTTTTGGAAGGGGGAAATAGATATTAGTTCTGATAAGAAGGGATGTCTGAGGAGGAACAGGAGAAGAGGTGTGTTGAGCTGAAGATAAAAATAAAATTATCAGAATTTATGCTAGATTTAATTACTGTAGTTGAAGAAGTAAACAGGGGCTATGATTAGAATGAGTATTACACATACTGGTAAATAGAAAAATATGCATAAGATGGATTTTGAGCCCCAAATTTCCCATGCTGGAACCAAAAGACTGTAGAGTGCACCAACTATTTGGAAGAACGAGTGAAAAGAAAAAGAAGATAACTATTGTAATGACTGGAATACCAAATTGTCAGTTATTTCCAGTTGTTTTCAAGTGACAGAAAACTTGAATTACTGACTTGAAGTGAGAAAAAAGTCTCAGAAAAAAACAGAACTCTGAACTGCTGGGTTTGTCTCCTTTCTGTGGTCTGATTTGCATGGATTTGTAGATATGGAGCTTCTCATGCTATGCAAGCAGCAAGATCTTTATCATTAAAACTTGGGAAACTCCAAGTTTAGGAAGTTGAAATGCAATGCCTGCGTTTCAGCTGGAAGGTCATTTTCACAAGATGGTTCTGAGAATGAGGGTGTAATAAGCTGTGACTCAGAACAGACAGAATTCTCGTTACTGGTGACCAGTTTTGGATTAGTTGTTTTAACCTCATGCATTGGGCAGTCTCTTGGAGAACTATATGGAAGACAACATGGCAGAGTTGCTGTTTGCCAGCTCTGCTGAATGGCTCCACATTTTCCCCTGAAATGTTTGACAGTGACTCTGCAGAGATTCAAGATTGGACTAGATTGGACCGTATAGACTTTGTTTGATGCCAGAAGAAAATCTCTGTGTTTCTGTAAAAAATGGTCCAAACAGTATTTAAAAAAAAAAAAAAAAGCTTCCCCCTACACACACGTGTACACACTCACAGAGCCTTTTAGTTTAGACTCTTCTGCCTGAAAGATGCTTACAAATAGCTGGAGTGTGATGAGGTTCATGGGATCAGAGATAAGGGAGTGAAAGCCGATTTAAATGCATTGGGGTGTGGTTTGTTTTGTCTCTTTTATTGAACCTGTTGGATTATTGATTTCTTTTACATATTTTGAATAAGCAGACATTTGGAAGGGGAAAAAAAAAACCCTTAAGGTAGGGAGAAATGTCTTAAAAATCTTCAGCCTTCCAAAGTTTCTTCTTTTTCTTTTTTTTCTTTTTCTTTTTTGAAGGAAGGTGGCAAAATTGCTATTTCTGAAATAGGCTATAAAACAAGGAGATTATAAAAAGCTTTCTAAGAAAGCACATCCTCTGTTGAATCCTACATTAAAAGGAAAACAAGAACTCTCTTTTACTCTTTACGTGATACCTTTAGTCCACCTGAAATGGAGTAAGGTTAACAGTGGCTAAGTGACCTCTGTGTCAAAGTCATATTCACTTCCTTGGAGACTTAGGCTTTCAAAATCATTTCAGTGCTTTGAAAATGTTAACGTAAAGCTCAAAATGGACAGAGTGTCAGTCAGTTCTGTGAGGCAGCTCTTCTTCCTGCTCTCTGGGTTACTGCAGGTACCCAACTGCTGTTGCTGATGGTGGGTGGGAAAGTGCATTCAATCTGCCATAGGGGATTTTAATGAAAACATTGTGTAGGCTTGTATTGGAAAAGAAAAGGTGAAGTTTTGTTGGAATACTGGTTTATGCTACTTAATTGGTCGTTGTTGTGATGAATATAGCAGGAGCAGGCATGAATGGGTGTGAAATTTTGCAGTTGCACCATTGGGTGGTGCAGGCAGAACTCAGAAATGCCATCGTACCAGCTCATCTCTAACAGCTTGTGTGTCTTTGTTTAACTCAAATTATGTGACAGGGTGTTGCAAAGAGGATACCTTTAGGAAGAGAGGAAGGACAGCATGCAAATGCCTGATGTTGGTGTAACAAAGATCATTTCAGACAGCAAACCCTTGCTTGGGCTAAGTATGTTTCAAAGAGTCCAGTTGAGGTCTGCATTCAGGCTCCAAAATGTATTATTTGGACCATGACAGCCCACTCTCCAAGAAGGTAAAAGTTCAGGCCTGGGTGCAGCTAAGCCCACAGAGGTGCACAATAGGCTTCACCTTCAAAAGAACCCAAGATCTGTAAGAAAAGCCTCATCCCTTTGGATAGCACCTTTCTCCTTGTGCTCCTCTGCCAAGCAAAGTGCAACCCAGCAGAATGGTCACTTGCTCCTCCAGGGCATCTCCGCTGCTCTCCCTGGAGCGAGCGCATGGGGAAGCTCAGCCGCCCTGCCTCACCTTGCTCCCCCTGCTGCTGCTTCTTACGGCTCCGCAGCACATTGCACTTGTACAGCACCCTCCGCCTTGGTGAAGAGAACTGTTGTGCTTCTTTCTACCTGAAATTTTAGGGGAGGTGAAAAGAAAACCTGTAAGAATTGTAGGAGAGGCAAAAGCAACTCTGGATGGAGGTGAGCAGGGTGGTTTGGTGGGAAGGAGAAGAGAATGAGTGCTTAAGGCGGTTACAATGGCATCCAAAATAAATTCATTCCATCAGAAGCACTGGCAAGGATTACTCCTGTGATTTTAGGGAAGCTGGAAAGCATATTAAGTGGTTCTTCCTTTCCTGCACTTTCTCTCCCAGCAGTCATTTTTTGCTGCACCGGGGGGTAAGGTATTGGATTAGCTATGTGTCTGGTCTGATGACGTGGCTGCCTTTAGTTCTCACAGTGGCATGGCTCGCTTCACAAGCTCCTCCCCCCAAGAAGGTAGTATTTAAAGAAAGTGAAATGATCCTTAAAAACTAGTCTTATTATTGAATGTATAGTAATATCATGATCCCGGGCTGCTTTTGGTTTTCCAATTTCTGTGGCTAAGTAGTAAACGTGACGACTTTCCTTCAAAATGGCAATGATAGTTCTGAATCAGCAAAATGTATACCTGGTCTTTGCTCCTCTTTCTTTGGTGTACTCCCTTTTTGAAATCATTGTCTTAGAGCATTGATAAATCTGAAAAAGCCAGCTCTAAGCACAGCCAGTTTGGCAGTGGCCCACTCTGGAGGAAGAAGTTAGCAAGTGTGACAAGTGATACTAGAATATCACTGCGTTAACGCCTCCTTACGTTTTATGCCGTATATTTGTTCAGTGAGCCTAATGACGTGAGAGTGAGATCTGATTCTTACCCTCTTCTGTCTTTAACCCATATTCTGTAATGACAAGTCTATGATGATTTCTTTGAACTTTTGCTCTCATACTCAGATCGGGATGTGCATAACCAAGTGTTAACATTTTGTCTCTCAGGGACTTCAGGTAGGAGTATTTTTCTGTTCTATGTTATCTAAATATTACTCAGTTGAATAACTGGTTTTCTCACCTCTTCCAAAAGGTCTGATTATACTTACATTAAAACGCAAAGTCTATAATGAATGCCAACCTAGTAACTTTGCCAGAAGCTGGGAAAACAGTAAAAGTGGTTATTTTCTTTCAAGAATCCATGCAAAATGGATTAAAAGTGAAGTTAGACACCAGTTTGTTGGCTTAATTTATATTGGATCTGAGTTATTGCAACCTCTGCTGTAGAAGAGCTGTCTTGGCTGTTATCACATTTGGATATAGAGTCAGCTCTAACCTCGCTTAACTGCATGTCTGTATTTCCAAGAAGGATGAGTCTGTTGAGCCTTGCATACAGGCCTGTGAACTCATTTCAACTCATAGCTATTTCCCAGGACCAATATTATAACGCATTTATCTCACAAACCTACTCCATTAAAGGATGTCAATACATACGTTAGACTTAAAGACTTCCTAACTGCTCCTACCTTGTAGCAGTCCCTGTTGTTCTGGATCTGCACACTGAAAACCTTAGCTCCTGTCTATGTCAGGACGTCCTTTGCGCTGTGTTCTCTCCCTACAGACCCACTGCACTTTGCGTGCCATATTTCCCCTATCAAGGTTGGCAGGTATGCTTGCAGGCTTATAAAGGCTTTGTAAAGAAATTGTCTTGAGACCCTTGTGTCTGATGCAAATATAAACAAGTCAGCTGCAGTTCTCCTGTTACAAAGGAGTAAAGGCAGTGCTTGAAAAATAGAGGAAAATACATAACTCATTTATATGTTAAGGGAGACAAGCCTTCCTGTGATCGTAGCCACTGGGACTGTGACAAGGTAACAAAACTCTGGAGCAAATCCTTAACAGGTATAAATCCTCTCTGGGGACAGATGCTCCAGTGGTGTAAATTCTCACTGTTTCAGCAGAGCAGTGGTAGGCAATACCCGCTAGGAATCTGCTTCATCCTTTGAGAGGGAAAGGCTTTCTGGAAGTTTTCACTTGCAAGATCCAGGCTTTCACACCCCCTTGGCTTAGCAATTAGTTTAGGATTATAATCCCTAGATGTTCTGGGGTGCAAGCCTAATCAAGTAAGCAGTGTGCCTAATCAAGTAATCAGGTGACCCAAAAAACCCTCTGAAGGTCGCTTCCTTTTCAGAGGAAAGGGAATGGTGTCCCTCGGTTTCCCCCACAAACGTAAAGTTTCTGAAGACGTGAATGTGCTTGTAGCTATACTGGGGATTTGTCTGGCTATTCAAAAGGTGGCTGGAATGGTAGGTAGTATACAAAAGGTAAGAACCTGGAAGACAGGGCTCAAAGAAGAGAAGAGAGACATAAGACCACCATTAACAAGCTACAGACTTGCTTCCCTTTTTAGACACAGAGTTCTCTTTGACTTATGCTGTAGGCAAGCCCAGTCCTATCCTACCTAAAATTTCCTGGTTTTATTCTCAGAGTAGAAGAGACTTGCATACTATCTGCTTGGTGAAAACTACTGTACATCGCTTATGCAGTGCTTGCAGACAAAAGGGAAGTTTTCTGTCTAGTCCTATTTGAATTCCTGGAGCTGTAAATGAGACTTATTCAACTTTCAGTGTCTAGAATGGCAATAAGTTGCATCTCTATGTATACATGGATATACATATCTATGTGTACTGGTATGTATATTAATGGGAAGAGTGTATTAAAATGTAGTGACACAAAAGTCATTTTCACCTCAATTTCAGAGAATAAAGCAAATCCATCTTCTATCAGTCATACTTCTCCCACGTTATCTGCCTCAGAGAATGGGATTTGAATTGTTCAAATGAAATTAGAATGTCATGGCCTTGACCTGAATAGAAACAAGAAATAAAAACTATCTATATAGAAGATGCCTGTGTAATCCGTGGGGCTTCTAGGGCTGTTAATTTGTGAGCATTGTTAATTCAGTAGCAATAACCTCCTATATTAGTGCAACTGAGTGTCAATATTAACATGTGGTATTATATGCATTAAAAATGCTCCGCTTGCCTTCCTCCCTACACCCACCCCCCCAACATGCATGATCAGTTTTGGGTTTAACACTCTAAAATTTGTATTATATTCAGCCAATCCAGCTCTCATTACGTGAGACAAACACTGTACAGGAAGCAAGTGGATCACATAAATGCCACTAATATTATTCATGAATTTTCCTACTGCAGTAGGTTGGAAATACGCTACAAATATTCTCTCATAAATGACTTTGGTTTTAAGTTCCGGTATTGCATTTTTGTATTTTTTCATTACTATTTAAGAGGCTTTGATTCATTTCTTCAGATAAAATTCAATGCTTTATTGTTGCTGTTTGTTCTCTGCCACTGATGATACTGCTCAGCTCTCTCGCCTCCTTTCCACCTTCCTGCTGGTCTCTGGATGTCAATCTGTGTCACAGACTGGAACCTTAAATTGCTGTAGCTTTTCATAGAATAGGGATTTTTTTTTTTATTTTTTTTTTTTTTTAGTGTGCTTTGAATCAGCCAAAATTTATGACTGTTCAATACTGTTTCAGCTGCTGTAGGTAATTGTTTAATTTCCTGTTGTCTTCTGATGTGAAGAGTATTGGTAGTTGCTGCTGGATGTTGTGTTGTAAAACAGCCCAAAGTATGGGAATAGAAATATATGCATCGTTTAGTGCATATATTATAATAAATTTCATGTATGTAAAATATATAAGTAAAAACCATGCAATATTGCATATGGCATGCATATGGTCTAGGACAACTGCAGATAAGGCTTCTGGGGGAGTCTTATTAATGGAAAAGCTCCAATCTTAGATTGGACCATGCTGTAATGTTTAATAAAAATATTATTTGTGACATTAATTTCTATAGGATACTTCAACACAATTTTAAAACAAGATTTTACTTAACAAATTCTACAGGTTTTCACAATAATTTCTGTATAAATCCATGGTGCTTCTATGGCATTTTATTGTTTCAGTTATACTTTTTTTTTAAGGTTGCACAAAACCTTCCCATAAAGAAGTACAGTATCTTCTACTTGAGGTTTGCTAAAGTCCTAGAGCAACCTGTGGTATAAAATGCAAATGTAATATGCTCTGACAAGAACATGTCTGTGTTTATTGAGCATTGTCGATTACATGAAAATATCACTTGTGCGTATTAATTCAAGAAAGCTCTTCTATCGGTTATGGTATGTGTATGTTGCTAAAAACACCAAGTGGATAACACTGTACAGCCTACTAGTGGGTTTGAGCTTCAAAAAGGCTTGGTGAAATGGAGTGATGGGGAAGTCAATGAGTGCTGTGAGTTCTTTTTAGTGTGACTACTGCAGCTAATTCACGAATCTTTTTCCACCTCGCTCGCTCTTCTGTCTATTTCTGGAGGAGCAGGGGCCGGTGGGAGATCTTGGGGCGCTGCATTATCTCCATCTGCTATGGAAGGAGAGTAATGGGCTCTGGAAGGGACAGCAGCTCAGATGACTTGCTACTGGCTCTTTTATTTGTTGACCACAAAGTTTATTTGTTGACCAGGTGAATTTATTTTTTATTTTTTGCTTGTTTGTTTATTTCCAACAGGTGAAATGATGTGTGATTCTGATTTACTTGGCCAAACCAAATCTCTGTGATGGACAGCGTACTTCTAATAGATTCCTCCAGTAATGATTAGGCTAATGTAATATAAGCAGTGCTTGAATAGGTATTTACACTCGCATATGAATATTCAGTGATGTAGTATTTTTGGTGGCACAGGTTGTTTCCTGTAATTATAGTAGGCCTGCTTGTCAGATAATACCAATACATTGATTGGTATGAAATGGCACTCATTAGAGAAATCCGAAATGTCTAGAGGGTCAGAGAAGCACTGCTTAGTGTTGGTGTTTATTTCTTTTGTCTAAGCTGAGATGTATGAACTGGATTTTTTCTAACTCGGTGGCTAACACAATTGCATCTTAATACAAAGTTGCTATTGGTGCTGAATTTCTGTAGTCTCTTTTCTATCCTCTCATGTTTGTGACTTCTATTCACTAAAGTTATTAAAACCCTTGTGCATTCTGGATATGAATAAAAATCATAATTAATACATTCACTCTTTACTACCAGAAATCCACTTTTTTTTTTTTTCACAGCAGATTGCTGCGCAGAATATTTTGAGTTACAGCTTTATTTACCTTCATCCAAGAATTTTGCAGCAAAGGGGCTGTTAATAAATCTAAGCCAAAAGGGAAACACCTGCGAAAATATGGCAACATGTTTCAGCCTCAGTCCCAGGTAAGGTCGTTTCAGGTTTAGTGCAAGTTCTCTGACATATGAGCGTGCGAGAGACACGTGGAGGAGAGTTGAAGGCGGTGGTGTGGGGGGAAAACCCCAGCACTCAGGTATGGTTTTTCTGCCTTAAATCCTGAGCTGTATTTCATTGCTCTCATTCTCTTGCTGTGCTGATTGACCACAAAATGGCTACAGATTTCCATCTGCCATCCTGTCTCAGGTTTATCAGGCAAGCGATCCAAGCAGGGTGGAGGGAAGGAAGTCTGTAGCCTAGATGATGGCATCGAAGGCTGCTCAGGCTAAAGCTACAGGGCATGAAGTGAAGTCAGTGCAGCCCACAGGACAGTCTGGATGCGTGGCAGTGTTGAGGAAAACCATTCTGCTTTCTCCACGCAAAAGGACAGCTGCTTTTATATTCCCATGGGAGGCTGTGGCACCTGAAAACCTTCATACCTACTAAAATTGCATGCTCTTGAGTATAAGCAAGCAGGTTTTGAGGTCAAGCCATTTACTGTACAGGGGGCTTTCTAGGGCAATAACTACCTTGTCCTTCTTTCCTTGTGTTTCTACAGGGCCTAACATCATTGGGTTCTGGTCCACAGCTACGCACCTAAATATATATAGTGAAAAATACACGCAGAGAAAGACACATAACAGATTCATGTTAATGGTGGACCTAGGTAAGCATTTCTGTAATCAGCTTTTTTTTTTTTTTTCTTGATTCTGCACCCAAACAATTGCATTGCTCAGGTGAATTTATGCAGAAAAAATGTCTTTATGCCTGTAGTTAAGAATGCAACATATCAAATCCTGATATCCAAGTCATTTGAATCAGATTTCAGTTAGACAAGGCAATTTCTCATACCATGACAACCACTAGCCTAATAAGAAGCCTTTTGTTTCAAAGGTGGTGCAGTTTTTTTTACTAAAGGGAATGTAGAGTGCAGCCATTTGCATGAGCCTCTCCTAAAATGGCATCTCTTTCCCCAAAAGATTTTACCTTACGGTCTTGACTTAAGATAGTACAGGCTACTTGAATAAAAATGGTGGGGCAGCTAAGCCTTCCAGGATTTTAAATTCTGAATATATGAAGTAAGTTTTGAATCTGAAAGCAAAGTGTGATTTCATGAAGTTAATTTTTTCGTAAAGTTTTTTTTTTTTGATGTGGTTTAAAATCTTGTTTTCTCCTGGGCATATCTGAATTCAGCACAGCCAGGAACTCAGCCTCTGTTGAACACCAAGTCCTCTGTATGTATAAGCCACTGATTGATGCTCTGCCTCCTAATTACATGGGTGAGTAGGAAAGAACCAAACGTTTTCTGCTATGTTCAAAGGCCAGAGAGAGACCGTAATGGTAGTCTGATCTGACTTCCCACACAACAAAGGCCATTTGCCAACTCTTGAAGTAACACACATTTTCATGAATATTGGATTTGGTGTTTCCACTTCAAATATTTTGTCTATGTCAAGCAAGTGTGAAAGGTATTAGAAAGGAGCTTCAGCAAGGAGTAAAAAACAGGAGAATTTGGAGTCCAGCCATTAGGATTGAGACAAGGAAGAGATGACCTTGGACTTCAAAGCTATTGTGAGAGGTAGGGAAGAGCAGCAAGACGGCAAACAAGGAAAGAGAGATGAGAGTTTCCATTTAAGAGAGCAGAGAGCAAGAAGAATTTTAATCTTGAGAGAATGACCTAATAGAGCTTATGACTCCAAAAATGGAAAAATGTAGACTAAGGTGTATAATTTGTCATGCTAAAGAAGTATTTATCTGCAAGACTGCTGCCTTATAAAGGATAAAGTTTCTCCCATGCCCAGTTCTGCACATTATGGCTTTAGTTAAATATCCTTGTCCTTTTTACAGCTGTTCACCATAAGCCAGACCTGTTGTATAACGGGTTGACACATTGTTGTTGAGCCGGTTGTTGATTATCCAAGGCTTAACAGAAATAGGCAGGCTTCAAACTGATGTCTCCAGCTTATTCCTGGGAACAATGTATTTTCTCCACCTTACCTTATCTGCCCCACCATTTTTATTCAAGTAGCCTGTACTATCTTAAGTCAAGACCATAAGGTAAAATCTTTTTGGGAAAGAGACGCCATTTTAGGAGAGGCTCATGCAAATGGCTGCACTCTACATTCCCTTGAGGTAGGATCAAGTCTTAGGCTTTTGTGGCATAGTGCAAGACTCTTCTCCTACAGATTTTGTGACTTAGCAAGCCAGGTGGTCTCATGCTATCATATGATGCAGTGCAGTACTTCTGTGTGTCAGGGAAAAGAAAACTTTGTGTTCTGGGAAACCAGAGCTCACTGCTGATGCACAGGCTTTGAACCATTGGTGTCATATATATGGTTGGTTGGGTGGATGGATTCCAATCCACTAGGGAGCTGCAGCAGAATGCAGCGGTGTTAATTGATTGCATTAGCATGTTCTCACACTGATGAGAACCATACACTGAGAAACAGTAGTGTATGGTTGTAGCTGGAAAAGGCTTGCTCAAAAGACATAGACCACATATAGCACCTAGTTCTCAATGAAGCCGGCTTCGTGGCTATGTCTGTATTACCAAACAGCACTGTTAAACAGAAGCAGACGTGTGGCAGAACAGTTGGGGCTGAGGAGCCAGCCCAGTGTGTGTCAACAGCTTACTCTGGGTCAACTGTAGCTTGGTGCCGTGAACTCGGTGGCTGTTAGTGGCTGGAGAACATTAGGTGGACTTTTGGAGTGCACAGTCTGATTGAGTTTCATCCAAAAGGAATCCGGTTTTCACACTCCAAAACGACTGCACAGTGTGAATCAAAAGTGTGGTAAGTGAGACAGAGTTGCTCCAAAAGTGCAATCCTGATCCAAAGCAAAATACTGATGGACAGGCATTTTGTACCCGCCCTGTGAATACGCAGGGAACCGAGCAACTGAGAAAGGCCACTGTTGTGTGAACGTCCTTCTGTTTAATGAAAAGCCATCCTGTGCTGGGTGAGTTTAGCAGTGCTAAACTCTGCTAGGTGGCAGGCAGACTGCCTGGCCTTCCAAACTGCATAATTCCAGTTCTCTTCTGCCCACCCTTTGCTCCTTTCCTTAGCCTTAAGCTGTCAGCATTTTGAGTTAGTTGGACTTCAAAAAGAAAAAAGTGAGTTAAGCCTTCTTACATGTTTTTTTTTAAAAAAAAACAAACCCACACTTGAATATTGGTTTCTTGGTGGATTTTCAGATCTTCAAAGTTCACGTTTTCAAGCTTTGCACTGTACTTGTTCTAATACAAATTCCACTAGCATTTTCTGTGGATCTCTGATCCTTCAAGTATAAGATGATGAAAGTAATTAGCTAAACGGTTGTTCTCTAAATACAGGGAAGCCTTTTAAGTAAGGGCGTAGAAAGAATTAACCTTTTTTTCCTTCCACACACACCTCCTAGAGATTTGAACAATTGATTTTACATAGGTGACAAATTAAAGATTAATAGCAGTATGATGAATACACTTCAGTTCTGCAGTTTATTTCACATGCTCTTGAAAACCAATGCTTGGGCACATTATCGGTAAAGGATAGGTGACATTTCTGGCAATTTGGCATAAACACGGAGTCTGTGAGGCTGTTTTACTCCTTTAGCTGTTGGTTTGGGGTTTTGGGGTTTTTTTGAAGAGAGCAGACTTTAGAAAAACCAAAGGGTAACTATTAAATTGGAACATACATAAATATACAGTCCCTTTAAAGAACATTTCCAGCAAGAATCCCATCCTATTTCTGGGACTGCCAGCTGGCCTGAACCACCTGAGTTTGTTGGGTTGTTATGTGTACCACTAACTAAAGAATATGGAGGTATTCATTCCAACTACTAAACCTTATGTGTCTTGGTTACTGATTTGGGGAGATGTTTAATGCCGTGTAGTCATTAATGTCCCTTGGCTCAGCTCACCCTTTCCACTAATTCTACGTCAAGGTAACCCAACAGTGCATTGTTCCTGGTCCACCCTGACGTAAAGGAGAAGACAAAGAGGCCTCCTGGTCTATATTTTATAACAAGAACTGTGGAAAATGGTGTTCTGTGTGATCACTTAGAACAGCTGTCACTTTTCTCTGAGTCTTCAATTTTGCAATTTGTCTGCAAAAGGTTATGAACACAGATTTTTAGTATAGTGTCCATGGCATGAAATGGAGAGAGCGTGGATATGCACAGCTATTCCCCACATCAGGACCTGTTTTCCTGTGATTTTTTACCGTATTCTGAACTAACCATGAAAAATAAAATTAGGAAACAGGATAGTTAGTTTTGAGGAAGAGTTGCTTACAGGCTTTTAGGTATTTTCCATCTCAGCCTGCTGTACTCAAGTGTGATAATGGATAATTCATTTGCTAAACTAGAATAAGATTTTACTACTAAAATGTCTTGTCAGAAAAGCCAAGAAGCCAAAAGACAATGAAAGCAGTCATGTATGTCTAATAAAAGGTCTGTGTGCACGTCCTGCTTTTGAAACTCATTAGCATAAATGTGTAAATGGAAACATTCTAAATGGCAGAAAAGACCATCACTGAAGGAATCATCTTTTAATATAGGAATTTGCAATACGAGTTACAGAATCTTACTTTGTGAATCTTTACAACGAGTTATTCTGTACAATTAACTGTATTTTGAATGCATTGCATCAGATATATAGACCACAGCTTGAGATATGGTTTCTGTCTGAGCTGAAGTGCTTCACTTCATTACTTTTTTTTTATATACAAATATATATGCTTCATATACAGTCTATGATTAAACATATGTTCTTTGCCTTTCCGAAAATAAAACACATATGTGATCCAGAAATGGCTGAATCAAGGAAACAACTTTGTTGACTTTAGTCATCTACTTTGATGTATAAATGGGGGTGGTGGTGGTGCTTTTGAAAGCTTTTCCTTTGTCTTTTGGTACTCTATGATTTTCATTCCCTTCATCAGAACAGTAAGACTTTGCTAATTTGCAGTGCTGAATGAAAAAACTTGAAAATTAATGAATTTTGTGCACTACCAAGTAAACCATTTTACAGAGATGGCTACCACTTCAGTAAACATATTCTGTTTCTCTTTTTTGTCAGTGTTAGCATATCTTTAATTATTTATGATGCTTCATAGTCTACTAGTCAGTGTTCCGTCCTATGTCTGCAGAAATAATGAAACAATAATAATAATAAGAATCTTGACTGCAGCATATGCCCTATCTTTGAAAGGTGAGAACTGTCCACAAATGCTGTTTTCTTCAAATAATAAGCGGTGCTATTTAGGAAAGTGCTTATAAACAAATGTCTTACAGGACTCCTATTCAGCATCGTTTTAAAGGTTCTGCTTTTGTCAGAGAATTAAGCTAAAAACTATCTGCTTTCTCTCTTAGAAACATTGGACTAAATCTAAATCGAGAGATAGTAGCCTTACCTGCATTGAACTAGATTCACTTTCATACTAATTGGAATACCAAGTACCTGTAATTACTTCCCAGAGCTTGTGAGAAAGGAGCAACACGGTGTCCTGTTCTTTTTCCTCTGCTGGCTACAGCTCTGCTCTGAAAGAGATGCCCAAAGGCAGGAGCCAGAGTAGAGGAATTCCCATGGGCTTTTTGCCCCAGACAGCCTAGCAGTCTTCCCAGTGCTCTTCCTCCTCTTGTCTGTACCCCCCTGGCCTGTGACCTTGTCTTCTCTTATGGTCACCTGTGGAAAACTTAGCCTCTCCTCCTTTGAGTTCATGTAGCTATGTCCCTCACCAGCACCTACAATGTTCTTTCCCAAATTACTCATTGCTCCTTCCCTAAACCTCATGCTCCCTGCCACTTTTGTTTACCCCTTTCTTCCCATTGACATCCGCTGGTTTTCCATGCTCCCTCCCTTTTCCTGTACAAAGTCTTAGTGTAGTGTGAAGCCGTGCACTGCCGCTCAAAGCAGTAACTGCAGAAGAGCTGCTTGTCTCCAGCCCACGGGACAATGTCACCCCCATGCTGACATGAGCTCCCTATACTGTTTTCAAAGGCAGAATGGGGAAATAATTACTTCTGCAAGGAACGTAAGACAGATGGCTGTAAGTACAGCAAGTACTTACTTGCTGGAGGGAAATAAAACCTGTGCCTATTGCACTCTGACAGATTGGTTTGAAAGGGTTCCATGCAGTTTACAGTCTCCAACCTGGTAATGAGAAACTTTCTTAACATCAATGACTCCCCCCATTTACTCCTAACTCTTTCAGCGGGAAGAGAAAGCATAAGATTATAAGTAGTAGCTTGGTAGCTTATAAGCAACTGTTTTAGGCATCTTAAATCAATTTATCTGTAGGCTATGTGGAAGCTGCAGGATGAGGAAGTACTGAATGTGAGAGACAGTTGTACCTTTCCATGAACCAGAAGGTTAGAAGGAAGAGCTTGTCAGCCAGGTAGCCAATAAACATAAATTTTGCCTTGTGTGGATCAATACAAGGTCATGTGTTCATATCTGATTACCTTAGATGGATTAAGATATTGGATATTATTAAGATAATAAAAGACAAGTTTGGCAACATGATGGCATTTCTTTGTCCTTGAAACTCTGTGGTTGGAGAGGTTCCCATTTGTAGATGCCAGATGGTTCTTGAAACCTGATTGCTGAAATGAAGGTAGATTTCTACCTGAACAAATGGTTTTCCTATTAGGTTTTCTTTGGATATTCTCTACTCTTGTTTTTTATATATCTTCTTTTGTATCGTTTTCATTTTCACTCTGTATCCACTTTCTCTCATCATATTTTGTTAATGACCAATTACTAGCACAGTAGCTTGATTCTAAAATCTTTTTGTTTTTTCCAGCAAGCACATCTGGGCATGCCTAGAGTTACTGATATTTTTGCAGCAATCTCCTTGGAACTGGGGAAATAAAAGTGGGAAGACAGATTTTACTGAATGTCAGCTAAAGTATCCATCTCTCCCCATTCACATATCTGTTTTGTGGCAGTGAATAAAGTCTCTAATAGCCTGTTTCCTCATTAAAATTAGTCTGTAATTTAATAATTTTCCTACTTTTTTCACCCTTATGACAAGGGGTCCATTAGGCTCTCATCCTTGCCGTTGCACTGTTGTGTAGTGATGGAGGGCTTCCAAGAAACAGCAATTCCTCCTTTCCACAGCACTTGGAAAGAAACCCTGTTCTGTAGGGCTTAGGATTTGCCTCTGTTTACATGATGGGAAATGCACAACTGCAAAGGAGTCAGTCTTGTCACTCCCAGACTGTACTAGTGCATGAAGCTGATCACAAGTTGCCGTTTAGTCTTTTGGGGTATATCCCCTGCAAAGGTGTCGTTTCAGGTCATGATTCATTTCATCATTGATTTTTTTTGGATTGGCTTGGGGTTTTTGTTATTGTTGCAGGGATGTCTTTAAGATAAATTCTTTTCATTTCTTTTAGAGTATATCTAGGTCTTTGCTTTTTTCAGTCTACATGCAGTCTGTAGTTTGAATACATTAATTTTTATTTTTTTTTTTTGCTTTATATGGCATCTACTAATATCTTATTACAGGAATAAAGATGTTTAGTTTGAGCTTTGTCTGCTTCTGATTGAACCCCTGCTGTAGTGTCTGGTGGGTTTCATATATCTCTTCTCAGCACTAGGCCTACATTTTCATAATACATATTTACCATAAAAATGTTAATATTAAATATTTATTAAAACACACTACTCTGAAGTGTGCGTGTCCTGGCACAGCAATTTTCTAGTGCCTGCGTGTGAGTGCTTCTATTTTTCTCTTTGCAGTCTTCTGCAATGAAATCCTGATGGTCACTTATGATGAATCATTTTAATTGCACCATGATTTGTAACACAGCTTTGCTTTAAATCCCACATGCAAACAGAGGTCTCTTGCTCTGCAGTCTCTGATAGAAACATAGGCATTTGTTCAACTGAGTAATGGGGTAAGATCAAAATATCCAGCACAAATCAATGTTAGATACAGCCTAACATCACCTGTAGATATGCGCTGCACTAGAAAATTCAACATAAAACGAGCCACTCTTTCTGTGGCTTTCTTTCCCCTTGTGTATCAGACAAGCTCTGACCTCAGAGGAGGTGATGGTGTTTGCTTGTTTATTTGACTTTGTGATTGGTTTATCTATGATTAGAACATAGAACTTACAGTCATAAGCCCTAAATGTCTAAAGATGGGTAACACCTCAGGGTAGAATTTAGCAGATTACTGTGGCTGAAGTCAAGGAGGTTCATCTTTCCAACAGAGGGATGGATGTAACCAGAGCAACCTGTAAACAGCTCTTCTAGTTTGGCTCTGGCTAAGAAATAAGAAGTGGTCGTATCAGTTAAATAGCCAAAATGGCCCGAATCAATCTTAATGCAACTTTCATCTTGTTTTCCTGCAGGCAGACCCTGTGAGACTGTTTCGGTTCTCAGCACCACTGGAGAACACGTACCTGTCTCGCTTTTCCTGGAAAACAAGAGGTCAGGCTGGGATGCTGACATAAAAATGTCTCTTCCCTATGCCACTGCTCTCCAGACAGCAATCTGGTTTTCTTCATTTTTTTGCATATTCCCCAAGGAAGTATAGCTTAGGGGTTTTTTTACTTTGTGTGTGTTTGGTTGGGTTTTTTTTAATAGCCATGCCCAGTGATTTCCCTGAATCTAACTAATGCATTTATAAGGTGCTAGCTACCATAATAAATAGACAGAAGGCATCCAACAGAGTGCTGCTGTTAGAGAAGAGATCACTCTTGGTATTTCAGTAAGCAACTCCTTTGTTACTTCAGACTATAAAATGAGTGTAGGAATTAGCGTAGAAGATTAGATCAGCATTTCAGATACTCCAGTATTCCGCCTCCTTATAATCCTTTGACCCTGGATACTTCATAGACACTCCAAAGTGTCTATGGTGATAAATTGATGTAGAAAGTGGGTGGTTTTTTGGTTTGTGTGTTTGTTTTTTTTTTCCTCCTAACTTCAGGGATCGAGGTTGACTAATTATCTGAAAAGCAATGGTTTATGGCCCACCAGGCTTCTGGAGGTTTTGCTTTTGTTTCCTTATTTTCAGCATGCTTTTGGATGTTCATGAGAATCACACAAGGGAGATCTGCTTTTAACACCCTCATTAGGGAGGAGGAAATATTTTGCTTCCAAAATCATAGAATCATAGAATCATAGAAGCAAGTTTAAAAATACCAAGCTTAGAAATATTTCAAAGTTCTCAAGAGAATGAAGCCTGGCTGATGGCCAGATTGTGCTACCAGGTATGATATAAATCAAGAATAACTCTGTTGATTGCAGGGCCATTACTCCAGCATAACCAGGAGCAGGATGTGACCCTCAGTTTAATTTCTGAAATGGCTTCTGAATTTATTGGAGCTATGCATCTCTGCAGGACCTTTCATGGCTTTGCTGCAGTGGTAGCCTGATGTAAATCAGATTTCCTTGCAGCTGAAAACAGTGCTGATTATATGTGAAGCTCTAATAATGTTTGCTGGAGTTTTGTGCTCCTAGGACCATCTTAGGCATTCAAACAGCTTACCCTTCTGCCTGTGACCTGAAGAAAGAGGGAAGTGTTTTACAGTAGTAATAAAGAGATTACATTAGATGAAGTTATTTTCAGTAGCTATATCGGGAAGATTGAGAGTCAATTATCCTGGTCAGGTTCATCTTTAGGACACAAGCAAAGAATAGGGTTGAGACATTTATACTGTACCAGCAAAAAAAGATTTAAAGATGCTGTGTTCGCACTGAGTACTCGGGCCTTATCAGTAGGAACAACTAGTGAGGCCACTGATCGTATTTTGGGAGCTGGAGAGTATGGCTTCAGTCTCTTTTAGGGTGCTCCTTGACCTCTTGGACTCTTTTACTCAGCAGAGAAAGAAGGCTGGGTGGCTTTTATCAGCCGTGGCAGTGAATATGTTGTAGGGAGAATAGTGCTGAGGCTCCTGATAGTATTCCTGGATTCCTTTTGTGAATTCCTCCTCTGTTGCAACATCTGTTCTGTCTGATTTCTGAAAGCTTTCCAACATTGTTCTCTGATGATCCTGCCTGCCCTCTTACATTTGTATATAA
>NW_009260608.1:1948071-2007135 GCF_000687185.1 Egretta garzetta
AACACTTACAAGATGTGTACAAGACTAGCTTTCCAAAAGTAGCTGTGCTATGTAAGAGCCCTGGCTTCTTTTTAAATGAAACGTAGCATTCTGTAAGACAAGATACTTTCTCTTAACATTTCCCTCTGCAGATGAACCTTGCTTGAAGGAAGGCCATACGCAAGGGTATGTCGTTCTTAAGTGTTCATGTACCCCCCACTTATTGGAAAGAAAGATGTCTGTTCTGAGAACGCGACGGCTGAATCAGTAACCTCTGCCTCTCACAATTACAGGAAACTGATGATCAGCTGGCGGACGGGACCGTGCAGCTGGCAGGTAAGACGAGTGAAGCTCTGCTGACATAAACCCACCGAAAGGCTTACTCAATATGTGCCCCAGTTACTCTGCCTGCAAGATTTTGTCTCTGTTTTGGCACCCTTTAGTTATCTCATCAAGCAGCTGCTTCTTTCGCTGCATTCATCAGTGGTTTTACTGCATTTTTTTATATATATTAAAATTTTGCCTATTGGAGCACTGAACTGTGTTTTCAATCAAAATGAGGTGAGTGTTTGATTCCTATTTGACTGAATGATAGAAACACCAAATCCTTCCAGGATGCGGTGGTATCAGAGAAGTGTTACTAAGTTTTCTACAGCTTACGGTGTGCCTGGAAACAGGCATTGTCTTCCCTTCCTCACCCTTTCCCTTCCTGCCTGGGGACTGTAACGCACTTACCCATTTGGCTGCTTATAGGGAGGGGATTTCTGTTGGGTTTCACTTCCCCTCCACTCCAGGTTAATTCTGGCAGGTGAGCGCCTTTATATCTTCACTTCTGGCACAAGTTAAAATGGTCTGGTTATCTAAAGAATGAACCTAAAAAGTGTAATCATCACTTGGATCTGCCATTCTGAAGTAGGACTGTCTAGTAACAGCTCAATATTTTATTTTGGTAGCGTTGATTCACCAGAATTGATTGCACTTCAGTAAGCAGTACACCTGTTTCTTCTTCAGTCTCTCTACTCAACAACGACTTTGTCTTAGCAGTAGCGACCGAACAGCTAAGGGAGCTGCTGCTGAAAAACAGTGAGACATAAGGAGCTAATCTGATAAATAAATAAATAAATAATTTTAACAACCCTCAGAGAATTGGCATTACCTTTACGTGGAGCAGCACACCGGAATTGGTGAGTATCGGTGGAATTCATCTACATCTGCACCTGATGGGGAGAAGTCGTGGAGTGAAGCAGGATGGTTTTCTGTTGAGATCCAGAACCTGACTATGATTTATCCCTGCTTTGCTTCTGCACAGCCAAGCTGCTCTGTTAGCTGCACTTAGTGGTCTGTGGGGTATCCTGTAAATATGTTTTCTCGGTTCTGTTTGCAACTGCTGTAAATCAGAAGCTGTTACTTGAGTTGTGTAATACCAGTGCAGATGAGGAAAGAATTCTGCTTATTACACAGTATTTCTGGCTGTCAGCAACAAATTCCTATTTCCTGGATGAATTCCTGCTCCCGTACTTATAATGTATGAGAGGGTTAGATGCTGCTTTAGGTAAAGCCCAGAGAAGTATCTGGGTAAAATTGCTCAGGGAAACAAATCTTCTGCAGTTTCTGGAGTTCTGTCATATAAGTCCCCAGAATCGAGCTGCAGCTTCTCAATGGCCTTTGTAATTAACAAGTTTTGTTGAGAAAGAGTAAAGGCTGCCCCAAACTTTTGGAATTTCTCTGCAGATACTGGGGGTTGGTGGGTAAGGAACAGTTTCTCCTGCCTTGGAGAGGGCTCCAGTGTACTCGGGGGCACAGGTTGCTGGTAACAGGATCATGGACCCCCTCCACTGCCAGCTAACTCTGGAAGCTGGGTGCCTTTGCACGCTCATTTCTGGCAAAAGTTAAAATGGTCTCACTCTAAATCCCTGTCCCGTTGTTCCCAGCTGATTCACAAGGCTGCCCACTGCTCTGTCCAGTTTCTCCCATTACTGACGTGTGGAATCCTGCAGACAGAATTTTCTCCCTTTTCTCTGCCACCGAGGTGTTTAGCTGACTCTCAGAGGGGAGCTGTTCCTCAGCTCAAGATAAATTGAATTGAAATAAACCAACAAAATTAGGGGAGGGCTGTCTGACATTCAGGTGCTGACTGAGTGCTTCAAATGTCTGGCATGACTGTGCAGGGTTAAAAGACCTTACACTTTAAAACAGCTTACACTTTAAAACAATGGAATTTACATGCTTCAGAGGTTTCCTATCTCCTTATCTTGTCCGTGAGGAATTAATAAGTTACAGGCATTCAGCTCAGAGTGGTGGCTTGGTTGCATGCCTTTTACTAAGTAGCTGGGGCGTGAGGAGACTGTAGCTCGATATATTTACATAGACGGCAGCTTATGGACATGAAGACTTTTCTTTTGATGCACTTTCTTTAATCCTCTGCACTCTAACTCATCCAGCCGGTGATAAAATACACCTGTCCGTTGCAATAAAAATATTATGCTTTTACGTGCTGGCTTATCCCCTGAGATCTCCAAACACTTTGTAAACCTTTTGACTAAGATGCTGTGAAGGGATGGTCTTTATTCTTATTTCCTGCTTAAACAAATTGAGGAAGAAAGGGATGAAGTGATTTGGCCAAGGTTAGTGTGTGAGCTACAAGGTCTAAAGCTGTATCTAACATCCATTTCTAATTATATATAGCAGTAACTCTCAAAATGTTTCAGGTCTGGGGTTTTTTTTTCTTCCTTTAACTTAAAAGAGATTATCACTGACTTGATTTTATCACTTTTTTTTTTCTTTGTTTTTTTTTAGGAAAGCAGTAGGGACTTTTTCAAAGAACTGGTTCCTGATCTTGCAGACTTAAACTTCCAGGCGCAGCAGCTTTCGTCTGATCCAAAATGTTACACTTGTGAGCAATGGCTTCATTGCCCTGTTTCCATAGAGTGCTTTGGCTGAGATCAAAGCAAAGGCTAATCTTACATTCTCAGAGTCCTTTCCATTTAGGAACCAAGCAAGCTATTTCAGTCAAACATTTCATTTCAAGTGCTTTCTAAAAGCATTTCTTAAGATTGTAGGAAGACATATAGGGCTGTTAGACACAAAAGTCTGAAATTCCATTCATTGTTTTATACAACACTGCCTAATTTTATTTTTTTTTTCTCCTTTTTGCCCTGTTCAGTGGCTCTGTGTCTCCTGGGGAGTGGCAGCAACGTGTTCTTGGGCAAGAGAACCAGAGAAATGTTCTGCAGATACTTCTAAGGAGATATCTGATCCTTCAGGTCTTCTGAATTTTTTTTGTAGGTCAGTGTGTTTGTGGTAGCCCTATCCAGTCTTCAGGAGTCTTTCAGGTTCGTCTCTTCCATCAGCTAGAGTGGTGCAACTAACGCCACTGGATGTTGGGGGGTGGGTTTGCGGGAGGTTTTTTCATCATGTTGCTTTTATTCCCATCAAAGTAAAGGTCAGGAATTAATCATTAGAAATTTAGATTGTTCTATTGAAAACTCTCACTTGGGATCAAGGTGGAGGAAACACAAAACTTTTCGGATTACAAGAATGGATACATATATCATCTGCAGCATTTGGAAAAATGTTTCTGGAAACAATCTCTGGGAAAATTGTGGGTCCCGGGCAACTCTAGGCAAGCTGGTGAAGGTTGTGGGTGTATAACATGGTCAATTTTAAGTCCTTAAAATATATTATTGACCAGAGCCTCAACACAGTTGCATTATTTTTTAATACCTACGTATTTAAATATTCATCTAAGCCTACAGTGCCATCCTCAGGCACTCCCCATAAAAACAGGTCTGCTACCAGTACCTGGCATCTTTTGGTAGCATTTTCTGTCAGATGCTCCTTTTCCATTTTTTCCCCAGTATATACACAGAAGAGATGGTCTCAGTAAAAGGAGTAATGAAAGGACCATGACATTCATTTATGCTGGCATTTCATTTGGTAGATTTCCCTTTTTCCTCACTGGTAAATGAGAAGCTTAAAGAATTCCCTATATTATCTATAAATACAGTGATTACCAAATAGCGGTCCACTTCAGTTTGTTCACGGGCATATTTTTAACAAGAATTTGTACAAACTTGGTAATTCTGCATGCTTTCACATGTCAATTTTAAAGGTGATGTTTGGGGGTTTTTTCCTGGTGCTTTTTCTTCAGAATGATTGATCGGTAATAAATGAGATAACTATATGGTAAACCTCCATGTTCTTAATCATTTCTTGATTCTTCTTCAATTATTTCTTGACTCTACTCTTACATATTTGGACTTCCCATCTTTCTCCACCTCTTTTCCTTCGGTCCTGATTTTTGACTCCTCCTGCTATCCAGCCTGTGTCCCGTTTCTCTGTAGTTTACAGAAAGTAGAAGCAGCAGGATCGGAGGAGTAATTTGTAACTGTAATGTTTTGATGCTTGCCCTTTCTTGGCTGTCTTTGTTTTCCTCTGGAGACTACTTAGTGAGTGTGGAAAAGAGGCAGAGGCCAGAGAATCCTGCGACCTGAGCCCAATGACTTTGGATGCTTGGAAGCCAATTACTAGGAATTCTCTTTGGGTTTGCCAAAGTGCTTTGGCTGAGTTCAAACCTTTGTATCAACTTTCCTGTCCCAAATGTGTAGCATAACAGATTTAGGGAATCTACATATAAAAAGAAAATAATCGCAAAACATATACAGATAATTCATGAAGGTAATTGTAAAGTGCCATTGGCTTCTGCATTTATTGTAGTAATTCTGTTGCTGATGTTTCATGAATTTTTAGTATCAATTTAATAGCTTTCAAGTGTAGAAGCAACTTTAGGACTAAGATGATACCTTAAACTACCGCCAGCATACATGTCAATAAAATAAAATTTTGACCTGTAGAAGAAGGGAGTACTATATTCATCCGGTATGGAGAAGCTACAGCTTATGGTCAACATTTTTTGCTGCTCATGTCATAGTCATAAACATAAAATCATAAGGCAGAAATGAGTAGCGCCCTCAAAATGGAGGCTGCCTTCATAACGTGTGTTCAAGAAACTGCCCAACTGGTAAGAAGGAATTGGTAGGTGCAGGATATTTTATGACAGCGGTCTTGTGGTGTGCCTGCAGTGAGAAATGCAAACATTTTAAACTCGAAGGTAATGATGCTTAAATAATTTGTGTGCTTCTGTATATACATGTTTGCACAGCAGCAGCAGTTATTGGAACCGATGCTAGATATTTCTGGTGTTTTCATTTGGTGTAGGGTTTTGCTACTTGTAATATTGAGTTGTGATGGCATTAGACATTTCTCAAACACGTGCCAAAACAAGCAACCTGATAATTGCTTTTTTGCTTTTCCATTGTTCTCTGCTATGGTAATTTCCATTGTTCTCTGCTTTAATGTGTTATGTGTTTGCACTGACTTATTTTTATCTGTAGTGTTTTTTAAAAGCATCAAAGATCTAAACAACTGATAGAGCACACTTGCATCATCCAGCAAAGCATTGCACCAGTATTCCTTGCGTAGCTTTTCTGAATCCATCATATTTATGTTTCTGTGATCATCTAAAGTAGGTTTCTGTAACTATGTATTTTTGCTCAACAAGACACTAGAAGAATATTGCTATAGTCAAGAAAAACAAACTACTTGGCTTTCCTGGAAGTAAAATATTTATAGAGAAAAAGCAGGTGTGAAGTCCACTGGCAATTCTTAAAGCTGATGAGTTTCACTGTGTCCTTGGTTCAGCTGGGATAGAGGTTTGTTTGTTTGTTTGTTTGCCCTCTGTAGCTGGCATAGTGCTGTGGTTTGGATTTAAACACTGCTGCTTTGGCTGTGGTTTGGATTTAAACACTGCTGGTTTGGCTGGTGCTGAGCAGGGCTTACACCAGTCAAGGCCTTTCAGCTTCCCAGGCCCTGCCAGTGAGAAGGTGGGAGGGGGCACAGCCGGGACAGCTGACCCCGCTGGCCAAAGGGCTATTCCAGACCATAGGACATCGTGCCCAGTATAGAAACTTGGGGGAGTTTGTTGGGTGCGGGGAACTGCTGCTCAGGAAATGGCTGGGTATCGGTCAGTGGGTGGTGAGCAATTGCATTGTGCATCACTTGCTTTGTATATGCTTTTATGTTTATTATTATTATTATTTTCCCTTTGTTTTCTGCCCTATTAAACTGTCTTTATCTCAACCCACGAATTTTCCTTTTTTTTTTTTCCTTTTTTTCTGGTTCTCTCCCCCATCCCGCTGGGGTGGAGGGGAGTGAGTGAACGGCTGCGTGGTGTTTAGCTGCCTGCTGGGTTAAACCACAACACGCTGACACCTTGGGATTCTGTTCAAGGGCACTGCAGCCAGCAGCAATACTTGAAATGTTCATAGCCATGTTTTGCAAGAGGGTAAAAGAGCTCTGCAAGCTCCGCTTGGGGTGGATTTGCAGGCTGTGCAAGGTCCTCAGACCTATCCCCTGGCACAGCCCTTGTGGACAGCTGGGCTTTTCTTTGGGAATTGGGGCTTCTAGCTGCAGAGTTCAGCGCTGCTGCCTGTTTCAGTCCTTTGTGTCCCCAAGGCAGGGTACTTATTTGGTCACAGGTGAGCAGCCCAGCTGCCTCTGCGCACAGGGAACCATGGGAGGCAGAGGGATGGTGGCGACCCGTTGCATACATGAAGCACGGCGACAGGGAGATGCGAGGGGCTGGCCTGAGCACCGCTTTCCGTACTGGAAATGGCAGTCTGAAAAGAGCCTCAGCTCTTGCCTCCTTAACCTGATATCTGGCAAAGGCCAAATTTTGGTCTGGTTAAATTCAGGTCACTTCACTGGCATCAAAAGAGGTATCCAGGTCTGTGCCAGAACGGTATCTTGTATATACAGCCATAGCATGTTAACATTAGATATTACAATACATTGTCTATTACAGTACACTCTGAAGTTAATTCCCATCTGATTGATGAGCTAGAAAATGCCAGATTTTGAATTTTCTGTGATGGTTATAATAACACTTTATCATCAAATGCCTCTCAAATGCTAATCAAGGCAGAAGAAACAGTATAGCAAACATCTCTTCAAATTAATCCAAATCAAAAAATCTGTTCAGTTAATAAAACTGGCAGAGAATCTAGGAATGCAGGATGAATCAAGAAGAATTACAAGTTTTTCACCTCAGCATCACTGGTTCATATGTTGCTAAAGTTAAGGAGATGCAGACTTTGCTACATCTTTCCCTGCTCTTTATGAGGAGACCAGCGTTAGAATTAGATCAGAATTAGATCAGATTAGGATCAGAACTGCTTATGAGGGAAGACAATGAAAATGGTGAAAATACCTAAGGCAGTCTGGGATTGTAGCAACTAGGAGATCTGCATCATTTCTCTCCCCTGAGACCCAAAGCTAGTCCACCCAGTACAGGAGAGAAAAGAGTCACGGCAGGTAGGGTTCAGCTCATGAGATGGTGAGGAGTGCCGATGTGGGAGGTCTGGAGGGCACCCACCCAGGCCCCAGCCTTCCCGTTGGAGAACTGAAAGGATCTACTTCATCTGCAGGTAGCTTGAAAGCTGAGGAGGGAAGATCAGCCCCTCCAGCCTCTGTTCTTGGCACAGAGTCTTGTTGGGTACGGGCTTTGCATTTATACAGGTCATTTGTGGATTTCCCCCCGAGAGAGCAGATCGATTTTAAAAATCCACTTGAGAACAGAAAATACGTGGCACTGAGCTCCCATCTGCTCCCTTACACAGAAATGTTCTGCTCGACAGTAATGTTCTGTAATGCTGTATTAACACAGCTGAAAACTGTAATGGATGAGCCCATGACTGCAGGATGGTGGTAGTTGTTTTTAATAGGCACTTACATGCTTAACACGATGTAATTGTTAGCACAGGATTTCTACGCAGAAATAAATCCACTTATTAATAAATCCTCTGGGAGAACTGACCAAAAAATAAATAGTGGTGATTTTCAAGAAAGTCTGGTTGGTTTGTGGGGTGGTTTTTTTTTTTATTTTGTTGGTTTTGTTTCTTTTTAAGGCAGAAAGCAGAAGATCTGCTGTTTAGCAGACTTGAGCCTCCTCTAAGAGTAGCCTAAAATAGTAAATGCCCTCCGTGTATAGACAGAAAGAGTCTACTAGAAATCATTGACTGAACTGATCTGCGGGACATAAATTTGATACACACTTCTTTGTCATTTAAGAGAGTCTCTTTCTATGTTAAATGGGTTAGCTGATACAGAAATTACTCTGATCTTGTTTTCCAGCTTTATCTATCACTTCGGACATGACAAGGAGCTCAAGCTAGCAGTGCTTGAAGGAAAGGAAGTACAAGATTTGGAGATCATAACCCTGTCACGTTACAGTTCATGATGAGGTGGACCATTTATACAAATTCATTCAGATGTTTCTTTCAAGATATATTTACTGTATCATACAAAACTGGGCTACATAATTCTTGCTCAGAGTGAGGTTAGAAGATTATGTATATTTTTCCCTGGGACAGTAAAAAAATCCTATTGTCAAACAGAAGACTTGTTTTCAGATTTACTGCAATATAAACAATAAAAGCTACCATAAGAAGTAAAAAAAAAAAATCTGTATTTGATGTAAAATTTGGAATAATGTTAGCTAATTCAGAAAAAAATTTCACTACTAATTTCAGACTCGTGTTTGGTTTTAGGGGTGATGAAAAAATCGTGCATGAAAATGGACAATCAGTACTTATATGATCAGCAAAGCCTAACAGAGTATTTAATCCTATGGTTTTTAGCTTGCTGGACTGCATAAATAACACAGCAACAAATTTAGCAGACTACATGATGAAAACTGATGCCTATATATGCATGGAAATGTCTGCTTTCCAGCTGCAGAATAACTGCCATCAATTAAATTTCTTACTTTGAGCTTAAGATCATATCTTTAATCTGAAGCCAGAATTTTAGCTCTGCAATATTTATGAAATGAGAAATTGCACCTTAACTGGAAGGTAATCACAATCATGCAGGTAAAGGTGCCAGCGGAATGAATCAGTATCACAGAGACAAAATGTAATGATGGCACCATGCCTGCATCCAGATATTGGTGGCCTCCAGAGAAATTCAAAACTATGCTGTTGAATATGACTGAAATGTTGGCTGAGTCAAAAAAGGCAAACATTGATTTCAGAAGCAGCATGTCAATAGTAAACCTGCTAGGAAACCCCATCCCAGAAATGTGATGGACCAAGAAAAGGTTGACATGGGTTTAGCAATTCTGCTAAAATGTGTTCCTGTCTTACTGGATGGGAGCTCTAGTTCTTCTCTCTCTCTTTTGGCCTAACTGAATTATTCTGAGAATTAACCTTCCTAGGATTCTGTATTATTTATGCAAACAATTGCATCATATTTATTAAAAACAGAGTGTAGCAGACCCTGTTATAAAACTTTTTAAAATTCTGACCATTGTCATCACTTGGCAATTCATAAAATGATGTATTAAAATCCCATAACCTCTGGTCTGGTCTGTCAAGAGTGTTCCCCTGTTAGATCCATACAGTTTCGGTCCAGCTTATTCTTTTGTCTGTTTATATGCAGACATAACACTTAACAAGTGATAATGTGTAAACAAGAGTATGCATTGTGCAGATAAATAGACTCCCACTGTTGAGCAAGTCCTTAGCAGTTTGCATTAAAAATAAATACAGATGCAAACTGGAATACAATATTTATTTTAACAGCAGGACTTTATCACTGGTAGCATTCCCTGATGTTTCCAGGATTAAATAAGTGGCTTTTAAAAGAGATTCACTAGTCCAGAAGTTTAAAACAGTTTAAACCTTTTGTTAATAGCACCAAAGGGAAAAATAATAACAATTAGCAGTTCTTCACAATATCAAGAAATAACATTCGCATTAACTGACTGAGAATTGCTGGTTCCATGCAACCACAAGTCTGTTTACCCACTGATGAATGTAGTCATAAGAGGTGAAAGAAGGCACAAAGATTTCCACTGATCTCAGCATATTGGATAATACTGAAGAGGTTTTTATTCAAGACACAAAATGGATTTGGATTTCATACTCCATTGAAAATTCAGAGGAAAGAGTATAACAATTACTAGGCTCTTTAAATATTTCCAATATGTGCTTATCATTAATTCCATAGGTGCTTAAAATAAACCTTGTCAGAAGTTCAAATTAAAGGTGGAGTTTCCTTTCTTTTCCTGGAAGCATCACATCACTAAGCTTGCCTTCATTCTTAAATGCTAGGCTCAGTCCTGTTTCCCTCACACACACACACACACACCCTTGTTTTTGATGTGCTTTAGGTCAGAGGGGTAAATATGAGGTTCAGGGCATCAGAACAACAGAGTGTTGAGCTCCAAGTTCTAGATTCAACCCAAGCTCAGACCACTAAAAGTGGCCCAGTGAAGAGCTATCAAATAATAATGAGCAAAGCAAGGGGACTATAGCAAGAAATGTTTAAAAATATTCCTTTGAATAAAATTGTAGATTCACTTTCCTGTTTGATTCACTTTTGCATTTGAAGTGTTTAAAGGTAAGAAAAAATAAAAGCACTGGAAACACCTGGACAAGAACTGTGTTCACTATGGATGTGATTGTACATATTGTCAGGCCACCTATTTAAGGATGTTTCTTCTTGCATGCTCATCCAGTTAAGTCATTCCATGATTTGGGCTACTATTCATACAGTGAGAATATTAAGTGTCTGAATGAATAATTAAGAAATAGTTCTGAGGGAGGTCATGTATTGTGACGGGGTTTTGAAATAGGTATGATCCATAATGCTGAGCAGAGACAAAATTCATAAGGAGTCACTCTGAACAACAGCAACATCAAAACAGTAAAACCACTGCATAAGTCCCCCACTGTTCATCATCCGCTCCAGCATTAAGAAGCTTGAGTCCATTTCTTTGAGGATCAACATCCAAATCACATGCAGTGACATCGCAGTTGTGTGAAAGATAAACTTGTAAAAGCAGTTATGGGATTCCTGGGTTCAAAGGTCATTTTCTCCACCTTATTTCTCAAAATGAATGTGTAACTTCAGGCAAGACTTTTCAGTCTCTTGCTGTTTCATTGTACCTCTCCATCAAAGACAATGATAGTATATCCACTGTATGAAAGCTGCATTGCTTGTGTAATCAGTTAAGCTTGTACAATGCTTTATATTTGTATGGCTTTCTTCCATCACAGTATCTTGGAGAAACATTCTATTCCTTTTATTGGCACAAAGACAAGGAAGGAGTTTAGTGGAGTGGCAAACTAACGTATCCTGTTATGGTAGCTCTTTTAAAATAGAGCAGTAAAATTACGTGTAGGTGTGGTAGATTATAAACTAATGTTTCCACTGCAAGTTGTAAATGACCCTTATTACAACCTCTCTCTAATGCAAAAGTTACTCAAGTTGCATATTCTGTTGTTCAATATTTGACCATTCTTATTTTTTGAACGTTCAAGAAAGTGGTTTTGAGCACACAAAAAAATATGTAAGATACAAAGGAGTGTCTTAATACAGGAGACCTAATTTACTACAGAAATGAAGACTTGTCTTTGGAGACCTCCTAAAGAAGTCTCTGATGCTTCCCAGTTGAGAACTATTCTACAACATCAAAAACGCTCCAGAATGTTTAGAGTTGAAATTTGTCAGGCAGCAGTTGTCTGGCAGAAAAGGAATGACTCAAGCTAAGTTAGAACTGCTGACTGATATCCTTCTTGCTGCAAATTTTCTTATTGTAAAGTGAGCCCTGGAAATGATAACACTGGAACTAGTGGGACTTCTCACATCCCATTTGTACCCAATTCTCCAGATTAATCATTTGTCATGTATACGTGCTACTAAAGAATTTCTTAACGTACCTCCCTCAGGCCTACAACATCTCTATGATGGTGAAGGCAGACTTCCCAGCCATCTTTTTATCTCCAGTTCACACTGAACATTCATGGTAGTAAGTTCAGGCTTAACAAAAAAAAGTTGATTAAGCCAAGGGGCCCTTTCTCCAAAGACCTGCCCAGAAGACTTATGCTGCTCTGGAGCTGAGCATTGTGGAAGATGTTGACCACTGAAAGGGTTTGATCAGGAGGGTTAAGAACTCCTCTCGACAGGCAGGGAGTGGGGCCAGTTGGCTATAAGCTCTGAGGGGGCTGGAGAGAGAAACTGAGAAGTGCAATGTGGAAGCACTCCAAATACCAGCTTTGCAAGAACTGTGGGGAACCTAAGATGGAATGGTTTTCAGGTGTTGTGGTAGGCCTACCTGACTGTGGCTATTTCTTCAGCTTTATGAAGGGAGAGTAATTGAGCTATGCTCAGGTGCAAAGAGTTGGGAGGAGCATTGTAAGGGGCCTCCTGTACCTTGCCTGGGAGCTGCATTTAACTTGGGCTCTTGTCCTTGCTTGAACTACAGGTATGTCTATGTCCAGTCATGTACTTTGCTTATCACAACATTGCCTTGTTGACTTGACTTTCCAGCTTGAGCTTGGGCTTGCCTTGTTGCTACAGACTTGCCTGTTAATGACTTGACTTAGCTGATCCTAGTTACAGTCTCTGGACTTGCTTTGCTCTTCTCATTTGGCTGTTGTGGCCCTGGGCCCTTGCTGGTTTGGTCTTGGCACCTGACTCCACTTCCCTGGTAGAGAGGTGTCCTTGCTGTAACCTGATGAGGTAAAACACAGTGACCATGAGTTTGGCCAAGAACATGCCCAGCCTCTGAGGGGCTAAAGGGAGTCAAATCAGAAAGTCATTTTGTGAAGAAACAGAATTTCTGTGCCTAAGAAATTTGCCAGTGAAGATGATGAAAATGTTCACAGCAATGTAAAGCCTCGCAGGGTAACGGAGCTTGAAAAGAACAGGGATCGATGGAGTCTGAACCATCATAATTGGATAAGTTTAGAAAGGAGACCGTGAGTTGGGTCAGGACAAGTCCAGGGCCACATCTAAAATCAGTGGAAATGTTTCTGCTAGCATAAGCGAGGATAGGATTTTACCCTGCAGAACTCAGCAGATGCATATGTTGTTTGAAGGCTTCACAAGGCTTGCTGTTTTGTTCCCTCCATTCCCTCAGTAAAGTGCAGCATATGGTTAACTTTTCTGTTGGATCGTGGTCTGTTAATGAAGCAGACACTTGCGATAATTATAGCTCCTTTTCCAAACTCCCTGATTTGGCAAGCTGATCTATCAGTGTTGTGGGGGATTGCAAAGGTTTCTTTTTTGTTTCCTTAGTGCTCATCATACACGAAAAGCAGCGTATTTCGATTGGTTGGCAGTTGAAAGTGTGATTAAACATTTCAGAATCTGGAAGAACTTTTGAAGATGTTCCCTTTCTGTTTTGTTGGTTTTGTTGTTCTTGGGCTTTGGTGGCTTTTAAAATTATTTATTTATTTAATGACAGCACAAGCAAGTTTAATGTTTCATTTAGATGATACCAGCTGTCCATTGTGAATGTAAATGATGAGCCAGTGGAACTGCATCGTTGCCTTGAACAAATATATGAAATAGCAGTGTGTTGTTACACATCCTGCAGGTGCCTCTGCTGTGGGAATCTATTCACTCGGAGGACATTTAGCTGATATATTGTACAGCTGGTCAAAGAATGCCTTTAGGCTATCTGAAAGTTTCTGCAGGAAATTAACTGCTTTGATGGAGTTTGCTGCAAAGCATTATTTTATAAAATCAGGCTAATTTTGACAGTCGTCTTTTTAGACTGCCAATTTCAGATCTCTGCCTCTTCTATTCAGTTTGCCTCTTTTATTCTTTTTTATTCGCTATATACAGGAAAATTCTGAGGGTTTGTTTTTTTTTTTTCAAAAAGGAGTAGATTTTTTTTTTTCCACATTACCGGATGTAAATATACAATATCTTTTTGTCTGTAGCAGGAAGCCAGAGAGATACTAGGAAAAGGCTATGCTGACTCTCTGCAGTAAAACAGAGAGTGTGAAGGCAAAAAAAAGTGCTGCTGAATCTGCTTAATCCTCTGATTCAGGTGGACTTCTGACTATTTTGCTGCATTCCAGGAAGCTTTCCAGCTTATTGCTGCTGGTTATTCCTCACTCTTTGTGATTACCTTTCCGCCTAGCCAACACAATTTCTTGTGGTTGTATTCTCTTGGCCTAGAATGCATTGGAGAATGTGCTTGGAAGCGGTGCACTTCTGAAAACTGGGGTACTAGAGGAGTGTGAGATTCTCCACACCCTGGGCAAGGGTGGCTTGGATGTTATTCAGTCTTCACTTTATAGTCTTCACCTTATACAGCTACCTTCACATTATTTATAAATGTATGCTGGTAAAAGTCTGTATTTACAACAGCCAGAAGAGATGATATGTTAACAATAGTCACGAAAGACTTGGGTAAAGAAGTGAAAAAGGAAATGCGCTAAATTTACTTATGCTAAAATTAAATCAAGAAATGTTTTCTTTTTTTCCATGTATCCCTTTTGCTTCTTGTAAGTAGTGTTGTAGTAAAGCTGGCTAGAGATTTTCTTTTCTCACATACTTTATGTCTCAGGTTGCATTCCTCAGAGAGAAGAAGCACTGTATGGTAGCATTTATAGCTTTTTGGTGTCTTTGAGGGGCTCCAAATAGATTTAATGCACCCCTCTGCTTTTCCAAAAGCAGTATCTTATCTGCTTCCAAGTAATTCAGAGGTTAGTCTTGATAGTTCTCTTACCAGTTGAAGCATTGTCTTACCTCTATGGCACATTTTTGTTTCCAGTCTTTTGATCTGTAGATTAAAGTTTCAGAAATCATATGGATGCTCTGAATTCATAATACAACATTATGCCTTAGTTCAAAGCACAAGAGAATACAGTCTTAAGAAAAAAAAGTCTAAAACAATCAGCCAAAGAAAAAAGTCTAAAAGAAATCAGCTGAAGCAGGGCCCCTCATTTTTTTACCACAGCTTACCTTTGGAAATTTGTGTTCAGATAGGTCATGGCTTGTCTTCTCTCACCTTAAGCAATCCAAAGTTTCATCAGAAAACTGGTGGCCAAGACCTTCTCCCTCTCTGCCTCTTATCTCCTGTGTTTTTGTGAGGCTTCTTTCTTTGTGTGTATATTTTGTTTTAAGGGAACTTTCATTTTAATCTCCTTTCTTACTGGGCTTCAAATGTTCACCTGTTAGTAACATTACTGTTTCTTGCGAAGATTTCTGGAAAGAGCAGGTAATTTTCTTCTGGAGTGTGTGTATGTGTTAGAGTATCAGTTGCACAGTCCAGATGGACCTATACAAATTCTTGATACTCAGTTTACCTAGCTCAAATGTAGATGTATGTTTCATTCACTCCCATATATGTACATATGCCAGTTCTTCTAGGTGCTTCTTCCCCTTTGATCAGTGAGTATCTTTGCAAAGAAGTCAGACTTTGAACCTGCCTAAAAAGGAAAATTAAGATTAAAAGTATCACAAACATTTCACAGAAGCATGAGAGAAATTCTCCATAGTTGCAACATTTCTTTTTCAAATGTTCATTCAAACAGCTGTGGAGAGCCAGGATGTGCATAATCCAGAGGCCAATGTACCAGCTTGGAATTATTGCTCCTGAGGCTAGGTGTGTGGGTGTGAGTTTTTTGTTTGTTTAGTTTTTTAAGGAAAATGCGGTACATGAAATGGCATCACACAGCACTTCTGTGTGGCATTGCTTTGTCAATGATGTGATTAATCTAGGGTTTGTTAGTGATCTGCCAGCAGATTTTTCTGGATCATGATACAGCATGAAAGTACTGTAGATACTCCAGACAGCCCTCCCGCATTGGGGCTTCAGTGGGTTTGTACAAAGACATGTGTGTTACCACAACTGAATACTTGAGAGGGAAGGGTATACATGCCTTGTTGCAGGCCTGGTGCTGTCAGCACCATATTTGGTTTCATCTTGGTCAGGTGCCAGAAGGGGCAAGTCAGCCTGACGACAGCCATCTCCGTGACCCCTGGGATATTCTTCTGGCCTGTTTCTCCCTGGAGGAAATATGTTAGCCTTTAGTTCTTTTGACCAAAGCTTAATGCTCTTCACCTTTACATGTGTTCTCACTTGTGCCCATGGTGTCCTTCTGCCTGCTCTCCATTCCTGGCTACCTGCCTCCTGCTGGTTCCTTGACCACTGTTCTGCTTCCTGGATGCTCGTTGTCCATCATTTCCTCTATAGCCAGCTCATAAGCAGTAATTTTTTGTTGGGACACTGAAAAGGTTATTTGTCACTATAAGACTTACTGCCTACTACTAGCTGTCTGTCAAAGGAAAAGAAGGTTGGCCTAGTCCACAGAGCGTAGATTTGGGACTCAGCCAATCTAGCTGCAACTTCATCTGTGGATTTTCTGACTGAACATCGGTGCTTTAGTCATCCATTGTCTGAAGAGACAGGGAAGCCGTCTATCTTTTCCTCAGAGTGATACTGTAAGTATAAACTGTTAATTTGGAACTATGACGTTCCAGGGGTTGATTAGATCCCATTAAGCAGACAAAATTTAGGCCCTTGGGCTGCTTGGTATGTGCAATTTTCTGCTGCTGCCAGCCCCCATCTTTTTCTGTCCTTATTCTCAAGAAAGCTGGAAATAATTTTCCCAAGCTTTATGGAAATGCCAGGTTTTCAGCATAGTGTAGTCCTAGAAAGAAAACATGAATTTTCAGTAAGTTTTAAGTGACCAAGGAAGCACTTTTCTCTTGGTATCACTTTGTGACTCTTGACTACAGCCATTGCCAGCACTTAAGTAATAATGAAAATTAATTGTTTGCACTCTGACTCATGGTGTCTTTACAAAATGTATGCTACTTCTTGCCCTAATGTTCTGTACTCCACAAAATACTTTTTTTCCATTCTAAAAGCCATTTCTAGATTTCTATTCCAAGGTTACTTCATACACCATGACAGCTTAAAAGATGCTATGATAGCAAATGTTAAAAGGGTTCTGCAGCTTTTCCTGTGCCTCTCATGGAAAATGTACACTCTGCTAATTACAAATGCCCTTGGAGGACTGCAGATTAAAGTAACATAATATGTTCTTTCCAGCTTTAATTTCATTTGAATAATTAAACATGCCTTCAAATCCTTTTGTATTCAACAAAGTATGCACGTTCTTAAGAGCCATTGAGTTTCGTGTGACTTAAATGCATGCCTGAAGTTAAACATGTTCTTAAAAGCTTTGAATAGAAATTTGAAGTAAGTGCCCAAGTTCCTCACAGTCAAAGCTCGCATGCAGCTTAATGAAGAGCAAGTTGGTTAATGAGAATAGCGCAAAGCACGAACTCTTAGAGACCACGTTGAAGAAAAGAATTAAAAAATAACTAGCATCATCAAAACTTTAAATACTAGAAAGCTTTCTCTTCTTCTTTAGTCTAATCCTGGGGGCAAAACACCAAATGTTCTCAGGGTCTGGAAGAGAAGAAAAGGCTCATGTGAGAATGCATTGCTTCTGATGTAAGGAAACATAGGACTGCACAGAGAGGGGTTTTTTAGCATCATCATCCAACATGGGATGCGATGGCACACATTTTATGTGGATGTTCTTTGATTGAAGCCTAATGTTTCAGATCAAAATAGAGCAGTCTTCAAAAGTTCACAAAATTAATATTCAAATTAAATATGAAAACATTGAGGAAACCAGTTAGGTGATGTAGATGACTTTCCACATGACATCAAGTTTGGGATACAGTGTTTTTCTGTGAGTGATTTCAGTAATTGGAGTGAAAAGAAAAATCCCTACATTTGCAAGGATCCTAAGGAGCTCTGACTAGAATTAGTGAGGAGAGCTGGGGAGACAAGTGAGGGTTTTGGGGAACTGCACTTAATTCCCAGGGGTTAAAGGGAAGACAGGTAATATCGGTACCTTTCTTTGAAATGGTTCCAGTTCAGAAGAAAAGCCCAGCTCGACCTTGCCTAAATGTGGGGACAGAAGATGACATAAAGAAGATCTTCAGTGTCTTATTAGGCACTCAGATACTTGTAGAAGGGACAGGTTATGCAAATTAGTTCCTTTTTATTTTTTTCCCCTAGGCTGCTGACACAAACCACTGATGAGATTTGGGGGAGATGTTTTAAATTAGAAACTTGGGAAGAGTTGACAGTTGCAGAAGGGTACAGAGGTCACCCAAAGACATCTGGTAGGACTGTCAGTCAGTAACATGAAGGTAATTTTGCCAAGTGTAGGGTAGGGCAGAAAGTTGAGCTGCACTGGAGAAGGAATAGATGGAGGTCAGAGTTGAATTCTCAAAAAGTAACAAGGTTACAGATGTGAGCTACATCAAATTAGGCATAGGGCCAAAAGTACACCTTAGAAATGCTGGTATGCAGAAATGCTGGTATGCACAAATGCTTATAAAAGTTTGAAGAACTTCTGAATTTAAGCATACACCAAGTCAGCAAAATTTACAGGAGAGAAAGAAAAAAAAAAGTACATATTGAGGGCGATGTTGATTAGTGGTCTCCAGCAGACAGTGAATATAATCACCTCTGTTTATTGGGGCCTCTGTTTTTAGGATACTATCTGATTTCATCCCCCCTCCCCTGCGTGTGTTGTGTGTGTCCTCCTCCTGCTCCATTTTCTGTGTTCAGGAGTACTCAGTCTGTGGGCACGATTTCTTTTGTTTCTCACTATTTGTTTTGTCACCTCTTTTCCTGGCTGCGAGTACAGGCTTTGCTGATAGCTTGCTGGTGAATTTTGGTGACTGAGATTGGGAAAACAGCTAGAGGTTGCTAATGTATGAAAAAAGTAGCAGGGTTAATCTTGTTTTGTCCATTGCTACGCTGACTTCAGTTCATGGTAGTGTTTTCTTTATTCCAGCTGAAGACCTGACTGTCTAGGCACAGCTGCTTTGCAAAATGGGGCAGAAAGTGTTTCAAGAACAGACCTTTATGAAACGTTGAATGGACAAATAAACCAACCCTCTGCCTGGTACAATGTGACACACAAAATGAAATCCAAAGAGGTAAGAGAAAAACAAAGCCATGATCTAAATGCTGGAATATAATCTTTGAGCAAAACTACAGGTGTTTTTGTAGCGGTGGTGTTTTGGTTTTGTTTTTTGGTTTTTTTCTCCTTTTCTTGGTCCCCAGACTTTGTTTGAAATAGTCTTTGGAACTAAACAGCATGATCTAAACTGCTCCTCCTGACTAATTAACCTTAGCCTGGTGATATGGTCAGGTTTTTACAGCACTGCAATTCATCACCACAGAAGTGTATGCAGCTAGAGATGGGCCTGACCCAAAATCCAGATCTGAGCATCTGCGTGTTTTGGGGAAGTGAGGCATGGGGCACAGCCTTCAGAACTGAACACTGTCTTTATTGTGAGCTCAGGTAAACCTCAGATCCAAATCCAGGCAGAATCTGAGCTGCTGTCCCTTCAAAGTGTTATATTAGAAATGCTGGGCTGTGGCAGCAGAGGATGAATTGGGTAAGGAAACCATGCTGACCAGAAAGCAATTTGCTTTAATACACGAACACCTTGCAATTCACTCTAGCTAAAACCTTTGACATGGCTACAGTGATAATTCTAGAGAAGACTCCTCGCTGAGAAATCATGCATTGCCACTTTTTAGGGAAGCAGAATTCTTGGCTACATTACAAACCTTGTTACTCACAAGGACAATGCAAAAAATATAGAATATAACGTGGGTATGGAATAACTATAAAAGGCACGAATGAGATCACAAGAGAGATTTCTGCAGAATGTTCTCGTTGTGTCAGGACTAGTTACTCACTTTCTGGAGGAATGGTTTTCCCCTTGGTTATATGATAGCAAGGTTTTGGGGAGTACTGTCATGTTACTCTGGAGATGGCTGTGCTGGATGACCCAAGAACTGCTCTTGACCCTTATTGTTTAGAATTATGCAAATCTGCAGCACATAGGGTACGTGGTGAAGGTTTCGTGTATGCAGAGTGTTACCTACCAGCTGTCCCAGTGTCTGGATCTTTACCCCTGCCCCTTTCACAGGTTCACAGAATGGCAAGGGTTGGAAGGGACCTGGGGAGATCATCTAGTCCAATCCTCCTGCTAAAGCTTTCCTGTGATACAGTTCAATGGCAGTAGTATATGAGGACATTTGCAGGCCTTACTGTCCTGTCAGGTATCCTGTTGCAGACTGTTCCAATGGTCCTCTTGCACTGTTCTCCAAGCTTGTCCTGTCTCAAATTTCCCTTCTGTTTCTAATTTGAATAAGTTATTTGGTCAGTGTTATATGTATGTACATATAAGATGGACTGTGTTTGCACTTTGGCCATATGTATGAGTTGAGCCTAGGTTCCTCAGTTATTTGCTCCAATGTTGCTTGACAGATTTGTATTGTGATTTTTGTCCTCATCTACAGAGCTCTCACTCCTTTTCTTTTAGGCAGTTGATAGTCAGCATTCAAAAGGTGAGGATTCCTTATATATGATGTAGGAGTAAGTCCATGGAAGTAGGGTTATTGAAAGTGGACAGCTGGAAAGTCATGAGGAAAGAAAAAGAAGTCAGGTAGGTTTCTCCCTAGGTAGCCGCTTACTTTAGCATCCACAGTGCTTGGGGCTTCCAGTTCTCCATGCTGAGCGCTGGGCTGCAGTGCTGCCTAGTAAAGATTAAAAGAGTATTTTCCTATAAACTCCAGAACATCAGTGTGTGCCAGCAAGTACGTGAATGTTAAACCTGATGAATTAGGAACACAGGTATGTGCGCCAGTAGCTGTGCATGGTATCAATATTAATACTCCTAGTTTCTACTTTTTACGCAAAGTGTGTATGAAAGGAGGTGCAAGTTCCTTTGCCAGTTGCTGCACTAAGGTGTTGTTTTGCATGCCGTGCCTGGTTATGGTGTAGCTGAAAAGGGTAACTGATACAAGTCACCTGGGATTTTGCATTTGTCTGGTACCCTAACACATCAATGTTATAAAAGGTCTAAAGCCTCGTGAGCTGCGGGAATGTTCAATTTTGTGAGACCAAACCTCATTAATCCTCTTTTCTGATTTGGTTTTGTGATTTGTGATCTCTGTCATGGTTTAACCCCGGCCAGCAACTAAGCACCACCCAGCCATTTGCTCACTCTCCCCCTGCAATGGAAAGGGGGAAAGAATTGGAAGGGTAAAAGTGAGAAAACCCGTGGGTTGAGATAAGGACAGTTTAATAGGTAAACCAAAAGCAACACACGCAAGCAAAGCAAAGCAAGGGATTCATTCCCTGATTCCCATGGGCAGGCAGGTGTTCAGCCATCTCCAGGAAAGCAGGGCTCCAGCACGCGTAACGGTGACTTGGGAAGACATTACCATCACTCCAAACGTCCCCCCTTCCTTCTTCTTCCTCCAGCTTTATAAGCTGAGCATGACATCGTATGATGTGGGATATCCCTTTGGTCAGTTTGGGTCAGCTGTCCCAGCTGTGCCCCTTTCCTAGCCTCTTGTGTACACCCAGCCTGGTTGCTGGCGGGGTGGGGTGAGAGGTAGAAAAGGCCTTGACTCTGTGTAAGCCCTGCTCAGCAATAATGAAAATATCCCTGAATTATAGACACTGTGTCAAGACTCTATCCCAGGAAAAAGCAGCACATCCCCCAAGAAGTGTACAAACCAAATGGCCTGTTTACAGGAAAAGGCCTATAAAAAAAGAGAAGCCTGGACCTGATGCTGCAAGGTTGTATAGTTTAGGGAGGAAAAGGTGGGGGAGGCTGGTCCTGTTGCTGTTTTGCTCAACACAAAGGTTCAATTTCCTTGACAAATGATGGACACTGCCTCCAAAATTGGAACTCTGATCCCAAAGGGGCCCTGTGTTATTATAACATAAAGAATGGTTATTAAACTGTCAGAGGGTTAATAGTTTCATCTTAATAATCTTGATAGATGGTGCACATTTCACCAGTGCTCCAAAAGCCCACAATGAGCTTTAAAATATTTTACTATTGGCTTGCCCTTCATTTCCCAAGGAAGTCTAAGGAGAACTCTTCTTGCTAATAAATTCTTTATCATAACTTAGCTGGTTTTCCCCTTGTAGAAGGGAAATATATCCTTTGCTGTGCTGTCTGATTAATCGGTCTAATTTTATCAGGAAAATTAAATTCTCTTCTTTATCTAGGAAGTTATTTAAAGAGGTCTGAGCAAAATCCCAGCCCATGAGCCTGATGACTACTCTGCATAAGTGTCTCTATGCTTTATTAACTTATCGCTTTTTAAGCGATTTCTGTCTGAAGGATTCCCTTCAACTTTGAGGGCCATTTGTCTTCTGTTCTCAGGATTTCAGGATGACAAATGGGATGTCAGATATGACTTACAGTAAGACTTTAAGGGATTCATATAGGGTAGCTCTTACCCTTACCTCAAAATGCTCTGTGTGAGGTAACCTGTAAAGCTGGCCGATTTTGATGACCAAAACAAATATCTCAACAGCTTTACAACAGGCAAAATAGCTATACTCTTAACTGAAGCAGTTCTTAAAATATCACTGATCATTCGATGAGAAGAAAGAACTAATAAGATATATGTGTACATAAATACACATGGGAGTTGATCCCAGTCATGGAAACTGTAATATACAGCTAAGGATTAAAATAAGGGAGAGTCTTGGCAGTTTTGAAACAATAGAAGCCAGTGCTTTGCTTCTCTTTGCTTAGACTTGTATCACAAATGGAATGCATCCCCGGACACACAGAGCTGACAACGATGCACAAGCATCTCCATTTGTATATATCTTTTGTATTTTCCAAAACTAATGCATGCTGAATCCAGCAACCGGGTGGAGGGACTCTGCTAATTGACTTGAGGCTCTATTCTAGCCTCATCATTGATAGAAAGGGCAACAGCTTGTGGTGAGGTAAGACTATAAAGGATATAAACCCTTATGCTGTAGATCATAGGCCAATTTGCAATAGCCTGTGGTTAGGAAGAAATTTCCCCACAGGTTTATATTATTGTGAAATTATGTTTGTTATAGAACTTCTTGTGCCTTCTGGGAACAACTGTCTTCAGAGATGAGGTATGGGTCTGATATGGCAGTTCTACTACTAGGGCAATATTTTGTCCTGACAATTGTTCCCACACACAGCTCCTAACCAAGATGGCAGATTATAGTGACGCACCCAGTGAGGTGAATCAAATATTGTCCTTCCTGGTTTAGCTGGAAATGGGCTTGTTGTTATCTCCTTGGATCTCTAAGCTTGTGTTGTCATTATTTCAACTAGGATTTCAACTTCCACACCCTGCTTATGGTTTCAGGACAGTTACCAGAGTTAGCAACTTTCTACCCTTTTATACAGAATTGCCATGGCATTCCAAATAATTCTGCAATAGGAGAACATTAGCTCAGAATGGTTGAGGTTGGAAGGGACCTCTGAAGGTCATCTAGTTCGGTGCCCCTGCTCAAGCAGGACCACCTACAGCAGGCTGCCCAGGACCATGTCCAGATGGCTTTTGAGTTTCTCCAAGGTGGGACACTCCACAACCTCTTTGGGCAACCTGTGACAGTGCTTGGTCACCCTCACAGTAAAAAAGTATTTCCTGATGTTCAGATGGCACCTCCTGTGTTTCAGTTTGTGTCCATCGCCTCTTGTCCTGTCACTGGGCACCACTAAAAAGAGCCTTCTCAGTCTTCTTTACACTCTCCCTTCAGGGTGGTGTAAACAACAGGTGATAGGACGAGAGAAAATGGCCTCAAGTTGCACCAAGGGAGATTTACATTGAATATTAGGAAAAAATTCTTCACTGAAAGGGTTGTCAAGCATTGGAACAGGCTGCCCAGGGAAGTGGCTGAGTCACCATCCTTGGAGGTATTTAAAAGAGAGGTAGATGTGGCACTTAGAGACACGGTTTAGTGGTGGACTTGGCAGTGTTAGGTCTACGGTTGGACCCAATGATCTTAAAGGTCTTTTTCAACCTAAATGTTTCTATGATTCAGGTATTTATATACATTGATAAGATCTCCCCTGAGCATTCTCTTCTCCAGGCTGGGCAGTCCCAGATCTCTTGGCTTTTCCTCATAATGCTCCAGATGCTCCAGTCCCTTAACCATCTTAGTGGCCCTTCACTGGACTCTCTCCAGCAGCTCCATATCTCTCTTGTACTGGACAACCCAGAACTGGACACAGTACTCCAGGTACAGCCTCACCAGCACTGAGTAGTGAGGAAGTATCACCTCCCTCAGCCTGCTGACAACACTCTTCCTAATGCCGCCCAAGATACTGTTAGCTGCCTTTGCTGCAAGGGTGTGTTGCTGGCTCATGTTCAATTTGGTGTCCACCAGGACCCCCAGGTTCTTTTCTGCCAAGGTGCTTTCCAGTTGGTTGGCCCTCAGCATATGCTGGTGCATGGGACTGTTCCTCCTCACTTGCAGAGAATTCCTCCCCAGGTACAGGAAAGCTACTCATTGTTAGCTGATAAGTCTCTTCAATTCTTTACACAAGGCACTGAGGGATAATTTGCCATCTACTAAATCAGAGTAAGTTATGACAATAATGCAGACAACAGCATACTGTAAAGTAATACATGCTATAAGGTTTGGAGGAAAACATTAAAAAATATGTGAAAGCCTTTTGATTGCCTAGAAAGGGCCTCTAGAGATAAAAAATAGCTACAGAAAAGGAAAACAAAAAATTTAAATGCTACAGAGTTCTGTTCTTGGAGATTCCTCATTTACGCTTTGCTGCTTTCTTTTAAGATTTAATGCTTCACGATAAATCAGGTTAAACACTCCATATTTGTACATAACAATTTGAAATGTATGCTTTTATAAGATTAAATGTATACTAGAGCATGGAGAAGGCTGTCCATTATTTTTATGAATAAGTTTGATATAGATTCAGTGGTCAGGCATTAGCTATATATGATATAAACTTGAGGGGAATACAGTGTGGGAATAGCCATGGTGCCACCTCCCTTATCTGTAAGGAAAGTGCACCGAAACAGCCTAAACCTCACAAAGTCTGGAGAAGTACCTTATGATAAAGATGAAACAAAACAACGTGTATTCTGTCCTTCACTGTCAACATGATAACTTGTAAGTGGGTTTTTTTTCTCTGCATCTTCCTCCTATTATTGTCATCCTGTCTGAGCTAAATGACCTGTGACAGATGACAAATATAGGACAGTTCATGGACAAAAATCACTCAAAATTGGATATATTGTGAGAGTACTGTAACCTGCTATGCTGAAGCTTAACATAAATGCAAAATTTTTTCTTCAGTCTAGGACAAGTTTCCAGGTAGTTGATTCAGTTAAGTGCAGGATGAGTCTTCATCATGTTAGACTTTTCTGTTTGAAAGATTGGTTTCTGTGACTTTTTATGGAAGGTAACAGCAGCGGGAACTGACTGGTTAAATATGTGATGGCAGATCAGACTCAATACTGCAATGAACGTAATATAATCATCCTGGCTTTCGTGTTTCATTCCCTGATGTTTTGGAGATATTCCAAGTTTTGATCTTCAGTGCTTGTCTCTCTTAAGCTCAGGTTGCAACAGCATCTTTATTTAGGACAGAACTTAAACAAATGCTTGAATGTTACCCTGTCATGGAATGGTGCTGAGTTTCTTTACCTTAAAGAAAGGCAAGTGAAGAGGAAAGGGTGGGGCCACTTTAATTCTTCAAAAATATAAAAAGCATCTATGAAGAGGAAAGCAGTAGTCTGGTTTTTGTATTCCTGATGGATAGCACAGGAAGTGGTGGGATTTATACTGCATCAAGAAAGATTGATTCACGCACTAGGTCAAAGCTTGTTTGTGTGCATTGGTTTTTGGGGGATCTGGGGAGCAGGGTTACTGTTATTTTTTTAATTATGAGGTTTAAGGAGTAGATGGTATAAGGAGATTTTTGCTCTTCCATCGTAGGAGATTTGTAAAGAACAGTTTGGAAAGCCTGTGATGAATGGCCTAAATATAATGGTCCTATGCTGGGACTGGGGGGGGATGAAGTCGATGACTTCTTAAGGTCCCTTCTAGCTATATTGTCCTATAAACCTGTGCCACCCCCAGAGCTGGGCATGTATTAAATTTGCTGCCAGTTGTATTCTTCTCCATGTAAGGTAACATTTTATTCCTTCACTGGATAGCAAGCCCTTCTGTGTGAGGCCACCTTTTATTCTTTTGCAGTACGTTAATCTGGTGGCAACCTGCCATTTTTTAGGACTACTTGAATAAAACTAAAGTAGTACACATTAATTGTAGTCCCTGAGTTTTGTAGCCCTTTCTCTGTAGTTGAAGTATTACTTATGGTTACTTATCGGCAGGGCATATTTCTTCATTAGAGAGATCTTATTTTTGTGTCCTGCTTTCAAACTCTGTATGGGTTAGTCAGATTTTTTCCTTAAACTGTTGCTATTCTCTTCTCTCCATGTAAATCCAGCATTTGTTTTATGGCTGATTTCCCAGATGGCTCTGGGATAAGTCTCTCTGATACTGTGGTATAACTCATTTCTGTCAAACAGTTGGAACAACAGTGGCATCAGTGCAGTTCTGCCCCCTTCTTACCTTTCCACTTAAATGTTGTTTAAATCGGGGGCAAGTAAGTGATTTGTTTGATGTTTATGATGACAGAATGAAAGAATAGGGTAGTTTAAAGATAAAGTTGAGGGAATTTTACTCATCTTGTCCAAGGAGCTTGTGACTGAAGGATGTTGTTGGGTTCTCTAGCTTGAGAAAGACAAGCTTGACCTTGAAACATGGTCTGGTTCATTAAATGCTTGCTTATTTATTTATTTTTTACTTCTGTACCTGGTAACTCAATGGCTGTTGCTGATTTTTTTTTTTATTTGACCTGCAGAATTAATTGTTAATATCTCCCCTCAAATTACTTTTCTGGAAAATAATGTTTGACATGTGTTTTCTGCCAGTTTTCAACAACTTGCTAATGCTAATCCCAAGGATCATATTGTATCACATCTCTGACAACAGCATCAAATTACAAATCGCTTTTACAAGAAATTCAAGATAGCAAGTCAATATTTTAAAAAACAACTTGGGTTTTTACTGAGCAGGAGCAGTTTTCCTTGTCATGCACCACTTCAAGAACTGAGCGCAGCTGAGGTTTGCATGGATTTTCATTGGGAAGAGAAAGGTCCCCATCTCTGGAATTAATTTTTCTCTGAATCTTACTTTCTTTTGACCAAGCCTATATCTGATGACCAGTGCTGTATGGCTCATAGCTCTGCTGGTTGGTGGTTTGTGTAAATTCTATTTTTTATATGTGAGGAAAAGGGTTTATGTGCTAGGGGAGATAAATTCTCTGTTGTGTTGGCGTGGTCTCTATCCTCCAGCGATTATCTGTGCTTCAGAAGCGCGAGGAGCCTGTAAAGGCTCTCTAATTGTCTGGATCAAGGTCCTCTTAGATGGAGGAAACTTCAGGCGTTAGAGTCCATCTAGCTGTTTTGTGTCACTGGGTCTCAGGAATGCTTAGAACATGGGCTGTTGGGAGAGCCAAGCTACAACCACAACTCAGAGCAGCTTCAAAGGTCTGAATATCGGGGAGGGTGCATAAACCACACCTTTTCTCCCTCTTGGGACTGACTGCAGCTGAGCTAAACCCGAAGTCCTGGACTGCTGTAGTTAGGTGTGTTTTATATTTGCTGCGCCCAGTTGTTGAAGCCCTGATGATGTGTTGTAAGTGGGAATTGGAATCTGATCTATCTGGCATTGCTGAAAACTGGGATAATGTGTGTTAAAATGACTGACTATGGCCTGTTCAGAAACAGTATGGAGATGATATAATTTATGTAGTGTGGCTGGCAAGCTGGAAGTGTAGTCATCTTGAAAGTATATTCACCGGTGTTCTCACTAGCAAAATTTGAAGTGAAGAAGAGGATATCCTCCCCTTCTGATTACTAAGTCATCTTACAGAATACCATGCGTGACCGTCTAAGCATCTTTCTGCAATACAGACGGGTTATGGGCAACTTCAGTTTGAGAGACATATACTGACTGCGTCATGCAGCCAGTAGAGAAATTTTGTTAGAATTTCTGAAATACTAGAATTTTAAATTTTCCTATATTGTATGTGTTGCACTCAGGACCCGGTAACTGTGGGTTTGTACTACAGGATAGTAACTGTGATATTAATCTTTAGCATGTTAGATGGTGAATACGAAGGCACTACTAATTATTGGCTATGGAAATCCAGAAAGGAAAGAACAGCTGTTTGAATGGTAGCATCTGCCCCAGCCTTTCTAGGGAGCTGATTTCCCACAGCTGAGGAGAAATAGATGGAAATTTGAAAGAGAAATGTAATAGAAAACTGTGACTCAACACTTGCTGTTAAAAAGACTTTCTTAAACAGTTAAGATCTCTCAATTCTACAATAAAACACAATAATTTCAGGCGAAAGCCCATTCTGGAATAAGAGGAAGTACTAACGTACAACAGGTAGAAGAAGGAGACACAGCGGTGAAAGCGGTCAAAGACCTTAGGAAGTGGAGAAGATGGAAAAGTGCTTCCCAGGAGAAATCTGTGCCGTGACAACAGTGTTTTACAGGTTAATGGCTACAGAAATTTTGAAGACTGTTAGAAATAAAATTAGGGAAATGGTAGAGACCTGTTGCACTGGGTGCCCAGGTGCTGCCTGAGGGCTGCAGGGGTGGGACCTGTGAGGAGTTGTGGGGGCTGCCCCATGCCGGCCACAGCTGGTTCCAGATGGCTCTAACCAACCCACCCCAGGGCAGGCCTGCGCCCCACAGCCATGGTGGTAATTTTGAGGAGGTTGTTGGAGAGTGTCTCTGAGAGTTTAACACCCAGGCTTGTTGGTTTAAGGTGCCTTTTATCAAGGATGCAGAAGGGTTACGTGAAATCATGTTTTCTATTCTCTATACCTTTTGGGTTACTAGGGAAATTGCAGAATTCCTATTTCAAGAAGAATTTGGTGATACAGACAAGTAAAATTCATGTTAGCATGATGTCTGTCTCCAATTTATTATTGGGCAAATGATGCAGACTTGATTTAATAAAGAACTGATAGGTTTAAATAAAAGTAAATGGTAGTAGAGGTGAGCTTTTGAAGAATGTCAGTCAAATTTATGGCTTTTTGATTAAGGACTTCATTGATATCCACAAAGATATAATAGACTTAGACATTGATGTAGAGTTTGATGTAATACCATGGTTGCTTAAAGATATAGCACCCTTTGGGTTTGTCAACGTGCCATTTAATTTATTGGGAGCTTGCCAGATGTGGGAATACTTGTCAATGAGAAGCAATTACCCAAAACCAGAGTGCCACTATTGGTGCATCTTAATGTCCCATAGCAGGTCCATGGTATTCAACCTCCCCACCCATCATCTGGAAGTAAATGCACCTTTAAGGCTCGTAAAATTTGTAGCTGACACAAAGGGCATCAAAATGTTAAATAATGTCGAAGACAAATGGCAGCCTTGCAGATCTAGATCACTGACAAGCTGGGCTCCACTCGCACAAGAGTCACATCCAAACAGTATAGATTTTGATTCAGTCAAGCGTAAAGTACCACAGATTTAGAAACTGTAAATGGAGGTGGTAGCTTTGAAATGGGGAATTACATCCTCGCAAGTAGGAAAGGGTTTAGGTGTTGGCATTAGGCAAGAATCTTAAGCCTTCGATGTAAGGTTGTATCAAAAAGGCCTGCTGAGATCTGGGGCTGTTGGTAAGGAATTAAGGGGAGAGGGAAGGGGAAAAAGGGATTTTATCTCTGTGTAGCACATTGGCAAAAACTCTGTTGAAGCACTTCCCTTAGTTCTAGAAAAACTGTATTTTATGATTCAATGTTACAAATTACAGCCAGTGTAGAAAACAGGCTCCAAAGCCATCCAGAGACTGGAGAAGACTTCTAGCAATGAGAAATACAAAACCAGTTCAGCCTGTGTAGGTATCAAAAAGATGACTTTGAGATGACTTGATTGCAAAACATAAGTGCCTTTGAGGAAAGAAAGTACTGGGTAGTAATGGGCTCTTCAGACTAACATAGAAAGACAGAGCAGATCAGTGGCTGGAAGCTGATGCCAGACAAACTCAAATGCAGGGATGAGACACAGTTTTGACTGTAACATCGCTGGTACAAGCTTACAGGGGAGGTGGTTGGGCTCAGAGTTGCTGGTTTTTTGAAAACAAGACTCAGCCTCTCTCTGGAAGACATCCTTTAGCTGTACAAAAAATTACTGGGCTTTTTTTATAAGTAACTGGGTAAAATTTAGTGATGTGTGGTACACAAGAGGTCATTCAAAGTGATTGTAATGGTCTTGTCTGCCTTTAAGCTCTATGAATAAATGTTTAAGTTAAGCTCAGCTCCGTCATTCTGTAGCGTATGATAGGTTGTTTGTATTTCATTTTATTCTCTCCTACAAGCCTTACTTTACAGCCTCCCATATTTATACACATGAATTGAGGAGGGGTGCCTCTGCAGTTCCTCATCCTCGAACCACGGTGCAGTTTGTGCTTGTGATCGGGCCAGCCTGACCTGTGACTGCTTGCTTAAGGACTGACTTGTGCCCGTCGGTTTTTGATAACACCCAATGCTGTGCCTTTAAGTAGCGTGCAGCCCAAGCCCCTGTGTTTGGGGGGGAGTCAGCTCTGCCAGCTTTAATCACTCACCTTAGCCTTGCCCAGAGAAAGGAGCAGAAAATGCCACTCAGCAAGGCTGCGAGGCCATGAAATTGTGTTAAGCAACTCTCGTGAAAACGACTGGATTTGCTATTTTAGTGTAAGCATCTAAATGTTTTTGAAATTGTAATCTTCTTGTGCTGTTATGTGTAAAGGTGACCGCTCCGCGTTGGGCCCTTGGCAGTTTGCTCCAGACAGCTAATCAGCTTGATTCATTTGGCGGGGTGGTCAGTCAGCACCTTCTCTGCAGCAGTAAAGCAGGATTGAGCTCTTCTCTGATTTGCAAGGATATAATGGCACCTACTAGAAATGCGGAACTTTCTGAAGACGCATTAGGGTTTTATTTTTGTGGCAGCGATGTCCTTACCAGGGGCACAGAGATGATAACCCTTCTTCGGCGTGCCAGCAGCCGTGCAGGAATTGGAAGGGCAATGTCACTTGAGGAATCCTGAGCTCCTGCTGGAGAGACAGCCCCGAAAGGATGCGTCTCCGCAGTCGGCTCTTTTCCTAGCTCCCTTTCATCTCGCGTTCAAAATAGCAGAACGGAACTGAGGTTTATGATGTTTGGGTGGTACTGCGTTTGGCCACATGATGGCACACAGCGGTCAAATGAACGTTGCAGCGTTACCCGAGGAACTCCAGCCAAGGGTGAGGAATTGAGGCTCCCGTTCGGGGCTGTGGTGGTCAGGGCTTATCCTCCCTAGCTGCTGTTTTGATCTGCAGTTTACCGAGATCACAGTGAGGGACGGTGGTGATGTTTCAGCCACCAGCTGAAAAAAAATCTGCAAAGAACGAAATAAAAAAAGGGTCTGAGGCAGGAGCAAAAAGCTCACCTGGCAAAAAAGTCAGCCTTTGAAAGGGGCTGGTGGCAAGAAAGCTGTTGGGTTTGTGGCTGTGGTGTTTTGTGTTGGTTTGGGTTACTCTTCAAAGGATCAGTAAACACCCAGGAATCAGGAAAACCTTTTTGTTTTTCCAGGATAATGTTCTTTGCCTCCCTGGTGATATGGGGATGGCTGGTGAAAATGTCTAAGTGTACTATAGGATCAAAGTGGTCTAGTGTATTATCAATAAGTCAAATAGTGTTTAATGAAAATCAGCCTCAGAAATAACTATGAAATTTCTATTTAGTTTATTAGAGCTTCAGTAAGAAGTGTTAGTTCCTGAATCCTGCATTTATTTCTGCTATCTAGAATTACTAATAAACCAGCAAAAGCTTGTCGGTCTCGTAGCTCTCGCCAGTCAATACCCTTCTTTTTTTTAGCATAATTTGCATGAAGGAGAACTCCCAGTTGAATGGAAAATGTTGAAGTATACTTCATATTAATGCTAATGGTAGCAGCTAAAGACCAGCAGCCCACGCAGCAATGCTGCATAAACATATGCAGCATTTGAGTTAAAGACCAAACATCCATGGGGACGTAGGAAATAAATGCGGGGGCTGTAGAAACCTCTGTGGGCTCTTGCATACTACTAGGATGCAAATACTCAGGACAATGAGAGGAGTATAGAAAATAGTTGTGGGGATATTTGCAGCATTGACTCCAAGGTAGCACTCCTTTTTTCCATTCAGAGTTTCTCTGTGGTTAAGTGGTACCTGGCTGAAAAAAGATAAGGAAGGACACATGAATCTGAATAAAGATGTGGACAGAGATTTTCAAAGGTGAGGCTAACTGCTGGGAATTGATTATCTTAATATTGCTGTTCTCCGCCTCCCCTCATCATCCAACAGCTTTAAAACCCTGCCCTAAAGCTGTGCCTCAGCAGAAAGCTTGAATCACTCGGCTTTCTGTGCACTCCTTGCAATAGGGAAGGAGGGCGATATCCCAGCCCCGCTGTCTGTCTTGTGGGGGCCTTGTTTCTGTGTTGCCATCTGAAGCTCACCGAGGTTGTACGTAGCTGTCAGAAGTCTCTCAAGCCACTTTGAAAGAATTGTGCCTTTATTGACAATAATTTTGTGGGTGTACTTCTGGTTTTAAGCATAAGTCAGCAAAGTGAAAGACAAACAAAAAGGGGAAAAAAAAAAAAAGAAAAAAATCAAAACTCGCATCCCTCAGCAAGCTCGTCACTCATAAGACAAAACTCAGTCAGATCCCTGAAGTGAATATGAAAAATCCCAAGCATCAAACAAGCATTTGACATCTTTTTTAGTAAACAAACACAGCGCAGTTTCATTTCTTGTGACACTGAGTTACAGTGCAGCGTGTTCTGCCTCCCTCTCTCTCCCTTTCCTTCTGCTTTTTTCTCTTCTCCTCCTCCCGCCCCCATAGCCGGCAAGATGATTCCAGAGGCCCAGGACAACACCCGTGTCCCTTTCAAGTTGAGTGCATTTGTTAGGCATTTGAGAGGGTTGCTTTCCTGCCCTTGGGTACCCTGGCACGCAATGTGAAAGATGCAGGAGTTCATGGACTGCTGAGTGCTTAGCTGCTGCACTTTCCTAAGTGAAGGCAACTAGCGAGCAAGTGCAGCAATTAGAAATAAAAGAAAATATTTTTCTGTGGGGAATGTTTGTTGACCCCACAGCTGTTAGTTAAAATGGGGGGGGGGGAAGATGAAATTGGCTCTGTAGAGAGAGGAGAAATTCTTTTTTTTTAGAGAGGAAAATGCTTGCTTACAACAAATTCATTGTACCATATAGAGAAAAAACTGCCTTTTAAACTCATGCTTTTAAGTGTACCTTTTTAAACTTTATCTTTTGTAGTAAACTATCATTAAAAAATGAGTTTTGAAAGTGACATCCTAATTCCTAGCAGTATCTCAAGCTGTAATTGTCATGCCTTTCCTTGTGAAGAATTTCATAAACAGTCCACCAGCTTTTGCATAGTTATCTTTTGGCCTGGAATACAGTCAACAGAGTTTTCCAAACGAGAAACACAGTGCAAATCAGATGCTCAGAATTCCATCTAATTTGACATTTAGCAAAAACACAGGCTAAATGCTCAAACTTGCAAAAATCCCTCAGGTTTTTCACTGAACACAGATGGTCAAGACCTTCGTTTGTATCTTATCCAATTAAACTGTCTTGGGTCCCTGACTGCTATGCTAAGGTACTCCACTAATCTGTATCCAAAGAAAAGATACAATAATAATTTGCTTCTCTCGGGTACCCTTTTTGAAGTACACCATCAAGGAGAGGAACTAAGTTTCATTGTGGTGCTTGTCACCGGGTAATGTATTCTGAGGTTTGCGTTGTGTGCTTGCACGCCATGATGAATATGCAGGTAAGAGACCTTGAGTGAAATTGGAGCCAGAGCAAGCTCTGTGTTCTTCCTTCAGATTACCTGTAATCTATAATTTCAGTTTCAGGTCTGGTGTTTGTGTTGGAGCAGTTGGATGCATTTGATTTTGATGGTAGGCTTGCCACTTCAGATAGAAGTATGATGTCTGGGTAAAGCAGGAGGGCTTCCTGAAAGATTACTTGAGCTGGAAGTGATACAAAGAAGCAAAAGAAAAGTTTAGTTACACAAGTTCTTGCAGGTGAGGAAATGGAGTGCTGAGACCAGGAAAGTGTAGAAGCTTTACTGTGAGTGTAGAAAGGGTAACCATGCACCAAAGAAAGTCTTTCTTCCCTAGGAAGTGCTCTGTGAAATTTTTCAGTCTTAATCAGCTGGACGGCTGAGGAACCAGGGATTCCACTACGGAGCTCAATATTTTGTTTCCTAGATGAATATGCTTGAATTAGATGTTGTCTCCTGAAGTCCCCTCTGGCAAGGCAATAGTTCTGTCACTGTGTTGGGCCTGCTGGCTGTTGCTGGGTTGTAAGGCAGGAAGGTCTCAGGAGCAGCCTGTGGAGAATCCAAAATCCAACACCTTATGTCTCCATCTGCCAGCTGCCTACAAAATCTCACTGACTGTTGTGCTAAGAGGCACTGTGTCCTTTTGGGAATGACTCTCCTCTCTTCTGCCCAGAACCAGCCCATGGAGAGCACAGGGTGCTCTGTCCCCAGTGTTTCACTCCTGGGAATGCCCAGACGCGTGCCCTACACCAGCTTGAGGAGGGTCCTGCAGAAAAGTCTCGTGGAGCCACAGACTAACCCACAGATGCAGCCAGTAAGGTACAGTAACATGGATTAAGTTGTTGAGCTCTGGTTTGACTTCAGTTATTAAGTGAACTTCCTTCATTTCAAATTGTTCCCAAGATGCCTTTTCCCTTCATACCCTTAAAACGGGATCACATTATTCTTGGGTTGTTGCATATGGGCTCGAATGGAATTTAAACTGCCTGCCTGACAATGATGAATGAATCAACTCCAAATCCCTTGATGTGGATCAGCTATATAGCATAACAATAATATTGTTGTTTAACATTTATATTGAAGTAATACCATGAGGAATCTCAGCCATTCGGGGACCTATTTTGTTAGGAACTGAATAAAGCACATAGCAAAATAACAATCTTGTTCTAAAGACAAGACTGTCTAAAAGACAAGCTGTACCAGCTGAAGGAGACAAACAAAAAAGACAAGGAGCAGAATGATATAAATGACAGTTGCATCTTTATAGGGCTCTGCAGACCCTGTGCCTGTGTGCTGCTTAATTTTCTTGCATGGTTGATCTGCCATGTTGATTCTGGATCTTGCTCAGCCCTTTCCACTTTCATCTTCTTTACCTGTGCTGTCAAACAGACTCAAACATCAGTATTTGCTGGCAAAGTTTAGAAAATATTGAAAAAATGAAGCTGTCCAGGAAATTCCTCACGACACTTCATTATTACCTTTGAACCATACCCTTTTAGTTGGCTTTCTGTACCTCAACATCCATATTCAAGTTTACTTGAACTAGTTGTTCTATGTAAGATATTTGTGAAGCAGTCTGTCAAATTCTTCACTTAGGTCCAACTGTATTGAATCTGCTATGTTCCCTCCCATTCCTCACTTTGTAATGTTTTCAAAATTGTAATTGGGCTTGCCTGGAAGTATTTTTTTTTTTTTTTTACTTTCAACTGACTCACACTTGCTACAGTTCATTGATCCCCATGTCCTGCAGGTCTAACTATTTTCTCTGGGATACCGGTGTCATGAATTTTAATAAAAGAACACCTAGACCTCTTATTTCAAGAAGAGTATTCTGTTGACTGCTTTTGAAAGTCCCACCCTGGTTGTACAGAGATACAGCCATGTTTAAAAAAAAAAAAAAAAAAAAAAAGAAAAAGGAACACATCTTAATAAGATATTTAAAATAAAAGTGTCTTTTATGACATAGATAAAGTTTGTGCGCATATGCCCATGTGCATGAAGATACTAACAAACATGTTAAAAGAACATCAGGGCTCTGAGGCCACAATCCCGAAAATCCCTACATCCAAGCCCTATATAAAAGCTTAATTTGCTCCCCTGAACCCTGTGTATACTATGACACAATGTTCGGTTACATGGTCCCATGATATTGTTTGCTGCGGTATCTCTGACTTGGGAATCTCGGGTTCTCTCCAAGCTCTTGGAGCTGAACGAGCTCTACCGACATATGCTCTGCTCCTTACTCAGGCGGCGTTTGACCTGCCTATCACCTTGCCTTCAAGCTGTTCATGTACAGTCCTGACTGTCTTGGAAGATGCAATGAGGCTGTGCAGTGTCCAGACACTGTGACCACATCAGAGCTGGAAATTAAAATGTCCACAGTCAATCCAATGCCTCTGTGTAATTAGCTCTTTTCAAGGAAGGCTGACTAGACTAAAAATTGCACGCAACATGCCTGAATGGCACAGGCAACCCCCCAAATGCACGAAAACAAAGTACAGGCTCCTCCTGACCTGGGGACAGAGAAGATTTCCTTCACTGGTATGGCTAGGACTCTGCCTCTGTGTAGCTGCTTACCCATGAAGAAGTTGGACATCATATAGTCACAGGATATAAATATACAAATGTTACTTTTTGGAAAGCATTCTTCTAGCCTGGATGACTTGTACCGTATTATTTAGCATCATTTCCTTTACTTTGTGAGCCTGTACTAAGCAGGAAGCATTACTTGATTATTGTCAAACAGAAACAGGCCCATGTGCTAAACTTAAGTGCCCAGGGAAACTGAGTGAAGTATATATCCTTAAAATCTCAAGTTGTGATAATATGGTCGTGAATAATTCCAGATTATAAATTATTTGCTTTTCATTTTTTCATGTGAAGAGGATGAAACAAGACTGTACCTTGCCCTGAGATGGCACAGTGATTGGGGTTAGTGCAGGATTATCGCATTTGTCCTGGCTTGACATTATATTAAGATTAGCTAGAATTACTTTCAATCAGGGTAATGCTTGCCAAAGGCTTCAGACCAGCTGTCTTGGACTTTGCTGCCCTCTACTTAGCTGCAAAATAGGTACAGGCTCAGCTGGTTTAGCATCTACGTGCAGCGAGGTTGTTGCAAACCACATTTAACTCTGCTTCGGTTATTGATCATTTTATGGCATCGGAATGCTTTCTGGATTAGCTAGGGAAGAGTGGGGTGTCTCTGTCAATTAACTGTAGGATTGCTGCTCAGCCAATTGGATTCCTGGGCAATTTAAGCAAAAAATGTATATGCATGGAAAGAAGGCTATTAGGAGGCTGGATTACATTAAAGGGAAAAGCAAAAAGACAGAGATAAAACTGAGCAGAGGAACACAAAGGAATAGTGAGAAAAATAAATATATATGCCAGTAAATTGCTAAAACTTGTGGCTGTGATTACTTGAGCAGTATGTCAAAACACATTTGAAAAATTATGATATGCCATTCTTGTGAAGACTGCAGAGTTGAAGAAAAATGAAATAAAGGGAGAGGGGGATAAACTCCAAATACAATATTGTCTTTTAAAGTACGTACTGCGTCCTGCATGTCCAAGTTTGACAGCGTAGTCTTCTCAGAGATGCCTTTTGGCCACCATAAGCCTTAGTCAGGAAAACATGCAGCTGTGTTTGACAAAATGCGCAGGAAGGGGAAATTTTGTTATAGTTTATTGAATGATTGATGGTAATTTAAACCCAGTTCAGAAAAGCTGTTATGTTCTTGAATCATTTCTTGGCTAGCGTGCTAATAAAAATGCATTGTATAGTGGTATTGCTGAATTTCAAACAATTTAATAACAAAAAGTTGCTTACTGAGGAACAAGAGGGCTTCCTCCAGAAGATGGATATATGATAGTAATTATGATGGCAGTGGACTGGGCCTTGCTTTTATTTGCTAAACAGAAGGAAACATTACAACTACTTTACTAATTTCAAGCGTGAGTTAAGCATTTAGGAGGTAATTGCCTCTTGACTTAAAGTGAGATTTAGGTATGGATGGTATTTAAATTTATTTCCAGGCCTAAGCAGCAAGAGGAAAGTCTGAAAAAGTTTTTTGGCATTGCGAAGATTTTGGTCTCCTCAGTGGAAATTTGTAATGAGTGGGAATTAGGTTTCACGGTGCCTAAATTGCACCTGAAAATGCAAACATAACCTCCAAAGTCACTAGAAAGCAGGCTAGAAGACATGGTGACTTGGTTTGCAAGAAGAATTGTCAAGGCGATGTCCTTGAAGCAGAACAGTCCTCTGCAACGGGCAGGAAGTCAAGCAGGCAATGGCAGAAGGTCATCACGAATGAACAGGGAATTCCTCACTGAGCAAAAATGCACAAAGGCAGTTTAGACAAGGTACAAGTGGCGATGGGCCATCCAGGAGGAATATAGAGATGCTGCCTGAGAGTGCAGGGACAGAGCCAGGAAAGCCTAAGCTTAGCTGCCGCTGAAACTACTGAGTGGTGCGAGGGGCAACAGGACTGGGTGGTATAACTGCAGTGGCAGCAAAAGGAGGGTGAAGGAAAGAAAACAAAAACCCACTGCTAAGTGGGGCAGAAGACCTAGTGACAAAGGACTTGGAAAAATATGAGATACTCAATGCTTTTTTTTTTTTTTTTTTTTTTTTTTTTTTTAATCTGTTTTTACTGGTAAGGTTTGCCCTCTGCTTTCTCAGCTCACAGAATCTGCTAGTGTGTTGGAATGAAGCATTTTGTCCAGGAGAAGATGGAGCTAGGGAACACAAGCCAGCTGGTTATACAGCAGTCCATAGGACCAGACAGGTTGCAGCCAAGGTTGCTTGGGGGAGCTGGCCAATGTCATTGACACAAATGGATGACTGATTGATAGTGGCATCTCAGAGTTTGACACTGATGCTAATGCTCTTTAACCTCTCTATTTACAACCTGGATGATGAGATACAGCGGACTGTCAGCAAATGTATGACACTAAGTTGGGGGAAGGGTTTGCTGTGCTGGAGGGCAGGGCTGCCTTTCAGAGGGCCCTCGACAGGCTGGATAATTGGGCTGACTGGCACCTCCAGGAGTTTAGCACGAGGAGTTCAGCCCCTGTGCTAGGGTGACCCCATGCTAAAGCACAGGTTGGGCCCACAGCAGAGAAAACTGCTTTGGAGAAAAAGACCTGGGGGCCCAATGGACAGCAAGTTGACGCATTAGCAGCGTGCCCTTGTAGCAAAAAACCACCACTGCATCCTGGGCTATTAGCAGGAGTGCAGCCACCAGGCTGACGGCAGCGATTCTTCCCCTCGGGCACTGGGGAGACCGCATCTGGAGCACTGGGCCCAATTTGGGGCTCTCCAGTACAAAAAAAGCCACTGAGGTACAGCACGGAGCCCCACAGTGGGCCACTGTGCTGGTCAGGGCTGGAGCGCAGGGAGTACGAGGAGACGCTGCGGGAGCTGGGCTTGATCAGCCATAAGAAGGGAAGGCTGGAGGGAGGGAGGCCTTGCTGCTGCCCCCAGCTGCCTGCTGGGAGGGTGTAAGGGGAGGAAGCCACAGACTCTGCTCAGAGGGGCACGGTGACAGGATGAGAGACAAAGGACAGAAGTTGGACAATTCAAACTTGATATTAAGGATTTTTTTTTTTTCCCCACCATGAAGAAGGACAAACACTGGAACAAGCTGCCCAGAGAGGTTGTTTTCTTCATGTCATGATTATCATATACTCCACGGCTTGTTCTAATGCACCCTTTGTCCTTGCATGATACTTCAACTTTATCTTTCTGAAATTTCTACAGGGAACAGAGTGTTTTGTTGTCATTAGCAGCACTATAAGAATGATAGGGGTCTGAACAGAAAATGCAGTACAATGGACAGGCAGGGAATGAGGCTGAGCAGTTTAATATAAGGATTTTCAAATAAATTGCCTGAAAAGCTTTGCAACTCTGGCAAGAGAGGCCCCTAAAGATACAAGCCTCTCCTTGGGGAACAGAATTCACCTGGAAAATAGTTTTCAAATGCTTCTGTTGCACAGAAATCCCCCTGTTCTCCCTGCCCACAACGGTTATTCTTTCTATTTGGAGTTAGTTATCTGGGTGTAAAATCCTGACTTCATCAAAGCTGCTTTTGGTATCAGTATAGTAAGAACTTCATTCTGGCTTTTGGACCCTTTGAAATACTTTTTTAAAAAAATGAGCTGAAGTTATAACCAATTAAAACATATCATAATTATGTCTTTTTCCTGTTAATGTCTTCATGGCAAAAGGCCTTTGAGGCTAAAGACTGATAAAAATGCGTATCCGTGTGTATATGCTATGTGTACATAGACGCGTGCATGCCCACATGCATATATATGTGTATATACATGTACATGTTCAAAAGGACAGCCCTAAAAGACTGGAGCTGTGCTCTGGTGAACCCTCTGGTTAGGTTATAGTCCTAAAAAGGAGAAAGTACAAGGGAATAACCTGGATACTCAGGTAATACAATTTACTTGGTTTTGATGGATGTGTTTTTTAAGGGCACTGCCGTGCATATGATAACTTGGGTTTGTTTTTCTTTCCTCTGACAATGAATTTGTGGAACATGAATCTGTTGCCTCTGTCTTTCATCTGCCTGATTTTACAAATGTGCTGAAATACCCCAAATAAATAAAAGTAATCAGAGAACCGCAGGATCTGCAAGATAAAGTGGCTGCTTACGTGTTTGGTTTGCCATCTGCTTTGTTTTGGACCAAATACCTGGGTATTCGGTCCAAAACAACAGCATGCATTTCTTTTATTATCTATGCTGCCTGCCTCACATTTAATCATATTTTTGTTATTTTATTACAACTCTTTACAGATATGAATTAGGTAATTAAAAGTCCTCTGGAAAATTTTTAACACCTGTTTTGTGCCTTAAGTACTGCTTACAAAATTCAGAAAGCTGTGAAACTTTATTTTATTGAACAGATCATTATTGTTTTAAAGTGCTACACTTACTTTGCACTTCTATTTTGCAAGGAAGCTGTTGAAGTCAAATAGAAAGCTGGCTGCTACTAGCTCTAGTTATTACAAATTATGTGACAGTTGTTGCAGCAACAGACAGGAGAAATTATTTTTTTAATTTATTTTTTTGTTCCACGAAAGTTATGTTTCCATGTTGAAACGAATGGTTACTAGTGGCTAGTTTTTTAACTGATAATTTCAATTGGCTGTACTCCATCAACCACAAGGAAAACACCTGGCAAGCTGCTTGATCCCAGCCAACTCTTGTTAACCTTTTGGCCTTCACAGTAACTATCAGCAGGCACCAAGTCAGTGCTACTAATAAACTGGCATTAAAACTTCCACCTGCTAATAACATCGTACTGCTTTTCAGTATTAAATAAAAGGAAATGATCTGTTTAATTACAGTCAAAGAAATTTTGCAATGCTGTGCTGCCTTGGATGGTGATAATAATAATGAAATGTATTTAAAGGCATGGCTACATGAACTGATTGCTACCGAGGTAAGCCAGAATAGCAGTAGCTATTGTATGTTAACTTATTGCATGTAGGCTTTTTCCCTGTAATAAATGTGAATCACCTTATTTTTAAGTGAAGGTAATGTAAACCGAGGATAGTCTTTTAAAAAATATGTGTAAGCAGTTGTAAGTAAGGTTGTATCCAAGGAATTTATTTTTCCCCTCACTCCTGCTCCCCTTAATCATTCCACTGTTCTGGTGATTCTCTGCTTGGTTTTGGTTTTTTGTTCCATGTGCCCCCCGCTCCCCTTAGCAAAAAGGCAGAGTATGCATCACTTATTCTTTCCTAAATGAAGTTGCAGCAGGACAGTTAAGACTTTGACAAACATTACAAAGCCAGGGTAGGTTCAGCTGAAATTTTCCTTTCTTGAATTAGTAAGACAGTCAACTCATTTTCAGAGTGTTCTTCTGCCCTTCTCTCTTGCTGTTCAAGTAGGCTGGTCTTCCACAGCCCAGACACCCTGCCTGCTCTTGCTTATGAATTAGCACATGCCAACCAAAACCTTTCTTTACGTTTTTTGTAATATATTTGCCATAGGCTGAAGAAGGTATAAGAGGGCCTTTGTCGTGGTTTAACCCTGGCCGGCAACTAAGCACCACCCAGCTGCTCGCTCACTCCCTCCTGGTGGGATGGGGGAGAGCAATCGGAAAAGTGAGAAAACTCGTGGGTTGAGATAAAGACAGTTTAATAGGCAAAACAAAAGCCATGCGTGCAAGCAAAGCAAATCAACACAAGGGATTCATTCCCTGCTTCCCATGGGCAGGCAGGTGCTCAGCCATCCCCAGGAAAGCAGGGGTCCATCACGTGTAACGGTGACTTGGGAAGACAGACGTCATCACTCCAAATATCTCCCCCTTCCTCCTTCTTCCCCCAGCTTTATATGCTGAGCATGATGTCCTATAGTGTGGGATATTCCTGGGGTCAGTTTGGGTCAGCTGTCCCAGCTGTGCGCCCTCCCAGCTTCTCGTGCACCCCCAGCCTGGTTGCTGGTGGGATGGGGTGAGAGGCAGAAAAGGCCTTGACTCTGTGTAAGCCCTGCTCAGCAACAACGAAACCATCCCTGTGTTATCAACACTGCTTCCAGCACAAATCCAAAACACAGCCCCATACCAGCTACTGTGAAGAAAATTAACTCTACCCCAGCCAAAACCAGCACAACCTGTTACCGCACTGTTATTCTTTTAAAGAGTTGTAGTGCAACAGTACTTTGCTCTTAATTACGTAGTGGAATGTTTAGTATGTTGGAACGTTTGGACCAGCAAGCTCACGGATTGTGTAATACATAGAACAAGGACATATATTACGTCCGTTGCAGTGGCCACAGGTCAGTGAGTTAATAAGTCCAACAACGTGTTCCCACATCTCACTACTTACAGGCAGAGAAATAAGGACTCAGGTCGAGGAACTTTAAAGTCAAGGGAAACTCAGTTCATGTCAACTCTGTCTCAAGAACTTACTCTCATTATTTATTTCACCTGTGAGCCTTGGCTGGGTTGTCAACATTATGCAGCATTACTGTGGTGAACTGTTGAGAGGCAATAACTTCAAAGACAATAAATCTTTAAAAGGACAGAGGAAAACATTAATGCTATACATGCTGTTTGAGTGTTTATAGCTGTGCTCTTCTTTATTCTCTTCTGCAGAAAAACTGTTGTTGGGAATGCTTATACAACTGCTATCTTGCTTTTAAAAAGAAAAGGAATTTCTTAGCCCCCCCTTTTTTTTTAAATCTCTTCTGATCAAAACATAGGCAGAGCATGTTTCTGATAGGGGACTGCTTTAAAAGTGACTTGTGAACTGTGTGGACAGAGGAATAAGAGGCCACAATAAACTGCATTTTATTTTATGTTAAATTGTATGGCAACAGTTTCTAGCGAGACAGATTCAAAGCAAAATCATTGCACGGTGCACATCTGCCTTTCTAAAGATCATCAGGTTATGACAGATGAGCTAATCACACAGTATGATTTGCCAAGTATCCGCAAGTCTTCTAAATTAGTTGTCTCAAATTTGCAGGGTTAGCTGTGTGCCTATAGCTTAGTGAAGATTTTAATTGTTTCAGTCAATACCAGCATGCTAAGGTATGCTACTCTAAAAAGCGCTCTTGCATGTGGTCTCAGCCCACTGATTTTAGTACAAACAGCTACAAAACTGCAAGTTTGCACATTTTGATGGGACTCGTGTTAGGAAATCAATTATGCAACTGTTAATTTGTATAACACCTCCCCTCTCATATTAAAGTTTCATTTGTGGGGAAAATTCTAGTTTGCCTTCATGGCCACATGCCTTCCTTCCCTATTCTGGAAATGGTTTATAGCACACAGGAAAACCCTGAAGTCAGTCTTCATGAGATTGGATCTGTTGGGCTTGACTCCCTCCTTACCTTACTCTTTGGGTCTTGCATACCTTCATCCCGGTTGGGGCATAAATCTTTTTCAAGACATTCAAGGAGAGACAACTTGTTTATTCTCTTTGCATGCTTTCACCTTGCTGTTACCAAAGGTAGGCAAAGCTTTGGGGAAAATAATATAGTTCAAATCCAAGTGGAGATGAAAGGAAATAAAGTGGCTGTCTGTCACAGTTGGTGACAAAAATTCTAGAGGTATAACTTCGGAGCATACAGAAGACAAAGGCATGATATTTCATGTATTGCTGACATCTCCCATGTATTGTAGACATCTCCTATTGTTGTGCTCTTTATGGCTCAACTCAGGACACTGGTACAGACGTTGTTCTTGGAAAGAGCTAAGATATTTCTATTTAGTGTCAGCAGCAGGTAGGTTAAAAAAATAACCAATGTGGAAGAAAAGCCTTTTTCTACCTCAGCTGTCTTTTTCACTGTAGGAATGACTCGTGTGGCACTGTGTTAGTACTTTCTGCTCGCACTGGCAACTTGACATACTTGTTGGGTTTGTTGCCCATAGCTTTAAATGTTCAGTTGAACTATGTGGATTCAGCTGCTATGGAGGGAAACAGCAGCACAGCAAGAAAAACTGATCATCATTAGAACTAGCAGTCCAACTAGTCCTGAGGATATTACCAGTATAGGCTCCTTAGCCGAAAGCTAGCACCACTCAGAAGAGATGCAAACGTGGCAACTTGGTCAGGTTGGAAAGGGGTATAGTGGTATGTCAGTCTCCACTTTGACATACCTGAACCAACCTTCCTAGGAGAGAAGACCCCCAGTCTAAAGTTCACTGATTAGCTAATGTAGTTTTTTTCTTAATAATTCTATTTTTTTAATCCTCTCAGTCAGTTTGCAATCAGGTTTAATAATGTACTTAAATAAAAGTAACTACAACAACGTTTATAGCCAAGAGATGCAGAAAAGAAAAACATTTCAGTGCTGGTATGATGGCTTGACTTAGAGAGTCACTGAAATCAGAAGAGGTGTCAAATCTCAGAAAAGGGCAGTGGTTTTGAACCAAATGTTGCACTGCTGTTCAAATGACATTTAGCACCAAACCTTCCCAAAGGAGAACTGTCTGCTCTGAGAGCCTCGATTGTTTGGGAGACAATAGATCTCGCAATGTGTTCATAAATGGTCACTTTCCTTTTGAAAAGGAGAGGGTAAAAGCACCCATCAGGAATGGGAAAAGGCATTTTGAGGGCTTGTGGGTGTGGCGGTTGTTTGGAGTTGGGTTTTTTGTTTGTTTTTCAGTTGCGTGGGAGTTTTTTTTGGTTTTTCTAACACTTTATGATGAGAAGGCAGAGAGGAAGGATGCCAGAAAGTGAACTTGACCATTGAACTGGAAATGCAATATCCTGGGTAAAGCGGATGGCTTCTTTGACGTAGCTGGGTGCAGAATGAGTCTTGTGAGGGAGCTGGTTTTTGGAAGTACAGCGAAAGGTAGGAATATGGTGATATGGCAGTGTGGTGGGGCAAGTAACAGGCTATGGATGGAATAATAATTGCGTTGGTCAAGTGCCTTTGTGTCTGAGGCATGCACTCCACAGCGTTTACAAAGCAGCTACTTAAATGCCTGTAGTATAGCATCCAGGCAGTCAAACAGAACTTCTCTTGTACAGAAAATTGTACAAAACACAATTTTCAACAGCTCTACTACCCAAACTGGTTCTGCCGTCAGGGTTTTTATACTCTTCATCACTTTTTACAGAGACCATCATTAGGATCCTCTAGCTGCTGCGATGTGGCTCTTGCTCCTCCAGTTCAATGCAATGCCAACCAGCCCTAGCCGTTGTCTGGCTGGTACCATAATGATGGGCGGGTTTCCTGCTCTTGTTTGATTCTGCTCCTAACTCACCTTTTGAAAGGGTTCAGTAAGTGATACAAAATCGTCTCATCCTTCCTATGGAAATTCCTATGTTGTGCTCTGAAAGTCAGAGAATGGGAGAGCTGCTTGCCTTGTCAGCCTCTGCCACAGTAACAGTGGGAGGTTGTCCTCCTCACGTTCCCTGGAAGCAGGATCCAGGGAAACAAACAAAAACTGCACTTTGCTGCTGCAGACTCCTAAGATGATAGTTTCCAGCTTTTGTTTTTTCTGTAAAAAAAAGATAGTAGTAGCTGAGGGTATGTGGGAGCTAGGGTCTAAACACGATTTTGGGTGGGAGTCATGTCTTTTATCAAGCTAATGCTTGGGTAGCCCAGGTTTGGGAGACAAATCCTATGAAAGCTCTGGGTAGTAGGCTGCCCTCCCGTAGGCTGCCCTCCCACAGCTTGGGGACTCATCAGGGATCCTCTGCATTGCTCAAAGCCTCCAACCAGAAGGCTTCTGTTTGAAAAGCTGAGTGGAAACCTTTCCTTAAAAGCTTTTCTCTAACATGTATTTTTCTCCCTCTCAATAATTAGAAACAAAAACTGCTGGTGAAAGAAACTGGCTCCCTGTAGGATCCACGCTTTCAACAGCAGCTCCATTACCACAGAGCTGTGTTGATGGTATCTTCAGTGTTGTGTTCCTCTCTATGTGTGATGGGAGATGCAAACATCCTGTTGTGACACGGATCTTGATCTCCCTCGGAAAGTGCTCCTGTTTTGACAACTGATGGGGAGACCAGCCTTATTTTCAGAGGTCAGTGGGATGCCTTGAAAATTAAAAATGAATGAATGAATGAATGGGGGAATATTTCTGGTTTCTGTCTGGGACCTTAGCCATAACTGCTATACCACAGTGTACTCAAGCTACTGTTTGCCCTGTATAAGTATTTCTAACGAGCACCAGTCATCTGAAGAACCCAGTCTCAGAGCAGTCCTCAGTTCTGACTGGTGTCACTAGCTTCCATGCCCGTCTTGCTTTCTGGTAGACTTTCCAGTATTAGCAGACTTTTGCCAATCTGATCTTCCATCGGTTTATACCTTGCACTCAGGTCTGTAGATTTCTCAGTGTTTATCTAAAACAGACTTCTCAATGCATAGTTAGCATAGTGGACTATGCAGAGTAGGGGTTGTTGTACAAGGAATCAAATTTAAAAGCTGTGGTGCCTGGGACTTTAGAAATGATGAAGAACAATCTTCACTGACAGTGTCTGGAAGGCAAATGCAGTTCCACTTTCCATATATTCTTTCGTTTCCAGCCCTGGTGAAGGGATAGACATCGAGGCAGGAAGGCTACCAAGAATCTGAAGCAAACATGTACAGGCATGCTGGTGCATTAATATGTATGAAAGACACATGGTTTCTCTTGCAAATGGAAACACCTCCTCTGCAAAGAGTGATAAGCCTTAGGGGTTTTTTTTTTTTTTCTGTGGCACTGCCTATAATTGCTAGGAAAAAAAAATAGGCTTAAATGTAAAGTTCCTAGAGCACTGTTCAGTATCCACAGGGTGGGTTTTCAACACTATTTTTAGCCTATTGCTTGCTGGGTTAGAATGCAAATAGCTGTGTGCACTCTGAAGCTGCAGAAGTCCGTAAAGACAGAGAATAGTAACGTTCCAGGGGGGAAATTGTGCCATCCCTCTGGTGCCTGTCCTCACTGAACAGTTTTAGAAATTTTTCCCTTCATTACTGCCCCACGTTCAACCTATTTGCTGTCAACAATATTTGAAGCACACCGGCTTTTGGCTACTGCTGATATTTTTATATCAATGCAGTTAGGTAATCTCCTTGTAAACACCAGTCCATCTGAAGTAGAACTAATGGGACCAGTGCTACTGTTTGCCAACAGACAGGTTGTCCCTCAGGTAAAGATCAGTCTTGAGTAGTGGGGTAAAAATGTCACACTTTTTCATAATGGAATGACTCAATGGCTGGAGAGCAGTTCTGAAGTGAAATGCTAACCTAAATTGCTTTTGCAAAACAGCTCATTTTTCCTTTCATAATCTTGAGGAGTGACATAATGAATTGGCAAAATGAAAAGAACCCTGTTCTTTGGCACGCTACCCTAAAGAGCGAGGCTGTAGCAACATTCTGTACTATTACTTGCCTGAAGAGATATAGGTGAGATGTTGCTTACATTTTTGTTGTGAGACCAATATGAGAGGCTTCTTTTGCAAGTTCAGTGTTGCATCTTCTTGTGTGTTTTTGGGAAGCTTTCAAATACTGGGTTGAGAATTATGGGAAGGCTGCCTTTCAGCCATTCGATAGCATAATCTGTGCCCAAGTATGTATGTCTAAACAAACCAGGGCACTGACAAAATGTGTCCTTTTGTGCTCATGATTTCACTTCTGCTGCGACTGCTCCTGCTAGGCCTAAACCAATGCTGTGGCTATGTAATAACCCTGATACTGGTAGCAGTAAGTGCAGCAATTTTGCTGGAATGGATCAGAAATTCTGTTGTATTGGCTGCAACCACGTAAGATCTTATGGCACTTGGGGCAAGGGATCAATCTGGCACCCTTCTGTTCCTTCCCATTGATCTTGCTCAGAACTTAGGGAGCACCAAGAGCCTCCTTTCTCACATATTTCCTCTCAAATTTGTTTTCCTTTTGCCTTGGTTAGAGCCTCCCCATGGCAAATGACCTCTCTAGATTTCCTAGACTGAAATAATGCTGGGAGAACAACTGGGAGTCAGTGAAATTTAGAGGTGGCAGCGGGGGACCATATAAAGACTCTGTTGAGATCCTTAGAAAAGGTGAGGCCTTGAGATACAAAGAAGGTGGCTGTATTACAACCCACATGACAAATTGCATCTAAACATGCAGCTGCTTAGTGATTTAAACTTCCTTCCATTAACCAGCTGCTTCAGTTCTGGCAGAACTATTTTGGGTGTATTTCCTGCTGCAGACAGAATGGGAAAGACCGTCTCAAGGGAACCTCAGCTTACTTCGGAGCAGGTAGAGGGGAATGTGAGGAGAACAGTTGCAAATCATTCGGGGTACTTCAGCCGTACTGCTGATTGTAACTAAAGCCCATCAACATGCTCCCGGTTTGGTACTGAAACATGAATCACTTGTCCCGGTTGTTGCAGCAGATTTCATTTCCTTTGCAACTGAAGTGTAAGCATCATCTAAGAGGAAATAATTCTCTTTTTTTAATGTTTCAGTTATAAGACAAGAGTCAGTTTATATACAAAATTCCAAGTCTTTCATATTTATCAACAGAGCGGGTGACAAGTCAGTCTTGGGGAGGAAAAATAATTATGCTTTAAAATGTGCAGTACTGACTTTGGGACATAGTGTCACAGACTCCATCAGTATTATGCACTATTTCATAGCCTTCAGAGCATTGCTTGGCTTTGCAATGTGCAGGTCGTTTTCATGTTTGCCAGGAGTCTAATTCCAAATGATTTTGTTCTCTTTGCACTTCGAGTTTCTGTGAGCTCATTCATTAGACAACCCTGCCCCCCGCCCCCCCCTTGTGTGTTTTGGCCACTGCACACATCTGGGTAACAAAACTCTTTTAAATAAGAGTTTCAAAGTCTCCTGACTGCTTTAAGAAAACACCCAGCTTTTGGAACCTTTGGACTGTATGAAATAGGCAAGAACAAGTCTTTGACAAGTTATAATAGTCAAGGTTAATTTTGAAGCAATGTGTATGTTTACTGCTTCTTAAGGGAGTATCTCGCTGCTTTGCATGCTACTTAGTTGTTTCTGGAGCTGAAGAAACACTGCTTAAAAGGATTAATTTGGCAGGCACTCCTGAGACTTTAGAAGGTAAACAACTGTTTCTTTTTTGTCAATATGGCAATTAAGGTCTGGGAGATTAAAGAAAAGAAAGTAAATGCAGTTTTGGCTCCTACTGTAGACTGATGGCTTAGTGATTCTTTGCATATTAATGAGGTGCTTTAAGGGTTCTGGAGCAGCAAAATCCACATCAGATGTGAAGAATTAAATAATAGTGAACTGCAGAGTGTGGCTTATGCAATGTCCAGAATTAGGCAGGTAGGGTTTCTTATGCTGGACACTGATGTCCAGATTGGTTTGGCAAATGACAAGTCCTTCAAATGTAAGAGATGTGCGGAAGGTGTCCAGATGCCTGGGGATTTCCTCATTTGGCCTCTGTTAATACCATCTTTACCAAAACTTCTATCTACTTCTGCGTTTTGGGCTAAAGAAAATTGTGAGCCTTCCTTGTGAAGTTGGCAACATTGCTAAAAATAGCGTTACTGTGAATAGAATTGTGAATTTCAGAGAAATTGAGACAGTCAGGAGTGATATTAAAAGAAAACAAAATATGGTGATCTCTTAGCAGCCATTAAAGCTGATGGGACAGTTTCATTCTTGGCTGCTTTGTTCACCTCAGATGACACAAAGTAGCCACAGAATAGGCTTCAACATCCCTAATGTTTGTTTTCCCTTAGTCTCCTCTTTTGAACAGCACACTTATTATCTATCCTTAAGGGGGTGCCTGTCATGTCTCTTCAAATATATCTTCAGGGAATTAATTAGATTGTCTTTCTTAAAGTGGATGGGCATTTAGAGTAGGTTTAATTTGAAATCAGAAATTAAAAAGATCTGAATTTAATTCAGAATGCTGGTTATATGGCATTATAGTTGGAAAAGCTGGCAGAGTGTTAGCCGTGTGTAGTGGGAAAACAGCTCTATTTTCACTATTTTCTTCCCCATCTTTCCCCCTGCCCCAGGGCTGTTCCCACTGTTTTCAGTCCCAAATCTGTTGCTCTTGTGGAGGTTGGAGTGGGAAAGAGATGATCCTTTGAAGAAGCAGAGCACCGGAAATCCGGGTTTTGAACAAGAGCCTAATATATTCCCTAGGGAGGTCCTCATGCCTTTATTTTGGCACACCAGTGTTTCTAAAGTGGCTGTGTTAGCTTCAAGTCCTCTGGATCTTCTTCACCACAAATTCAGGGAGAAACAAATGTGATTGCTTTTCTGGCTAAGTGAAGAATTTAATCCATTCTGCATTGTCTCCATTTACCTGCCCTGCTCTATCAATTGGAACAAATTGAAGAGCAATTTAAAGAAAGACGGTGATACTTCACTTCCAGGACAGCTCAGCTGTCTTCCAGAATGGCCAGTGGTGGAAGATTAGCTCAGGCTGCAGAGCCCTCTTCCTCTGGAGGTGCCGTCTACTGTCCTAGGAGTGATGCCTGTGGAGAGAATATTGGACATACACATGTCCCTGGACACAGAAGGGGTGTATTCAGGGCTGCTGAAGCAGCTGGCCAACATCACTGCGAGGGTGCTGTTTATTATCTTGGGACGGTTGTCGTGGGTGGGAGTTTGTTGGAGGAAAGCAAACTTCACACTTGTTGCCAGGAAGGGTAAGAAGGAGGAGGATCTGGGGAGCTACAGGCTGGTCACCCTTTTTTCAGGCACTGGGAATATTGTGGAGCAAATCCTCCTGGAAGCCATTTCCAGGCACATGAAGAATGAGAAGGTAACTAGAGACAGCCAGTGCAGATTTACCAAGACAAATCTCGTCTGCCCCCGAGTACTTCTTGCACTGAACTGAGATGGTCTCCTGTAGCTACCATTGTAGCTAAATTGGTGAGATATGGGCTGGACAAGCAGATACTGAAGTGGGTGAAGTAGCTGTATCATCACGCTCAAAGGGCGGTGATCAGTCACCTGAAGTTGAAATAGTTGTTAGGTATGAGTGGTGTCCCTAAAGGATCGATGCTGACGCCAGTACTGTTAATCTCTTTATTTGCAGCCTGCATGATGAGATGTGGTTCACTTGGCAAATACATGTACAATACTAAACTAGGGCACTGATATGCAGGATGGCAGGGTACCCTTTCGGAGGGGCCTGAACAAGCTGGAATGTGCTGGCAGGAGCCTCCTGGAACTCAGCAAGGGCAAGCGTGACTTTCAGCAAAGGCCAGGCACGTCCCGGGCTGTCAGCAGGAGCAGAGCCAGCAGGCTACGACCTGCCTCTCTATTTGGCACTGGTGAGACCATGTCTGGAGCACTGGGCCGAGTTTGGGGCTCTCCAGTACAAAAGAGCCACTGAGGTACCGCACAGAGTGCCACAGTGGGCCATCACACTGGTCAGGGCTGGAGCACAGGGTGTACGAGGAGAGGCTGCGGGAGCTGGGCTTGATCAGGCTGGAGAAGGGAAGGCTGGAGGGAGGGAGCCCTTGCTGCTGCCTGCTGGGAGGGTGTGGGGGAGAGAGCCAGCCTGGTGCTCAGTGATAGCACAAGAAGCAATAGCACAAGTTGTAACATGAGAAACTTCCATTGGCTATTAGGAAAAATCCTGGCTGTCGCAGGGTTACGTGTTCATTCCCTATCCTGGCTGTTAGTTCTTCTATTGCTTTTTTTTTCCTGCTTGAGAGAGCTAGCAACTGGGTTAGAAATGCATCTCTCTTCATTTGGATACTTCTATATAGTCTACATAGACTGATTTATCTATACATTGGTAATGTTCCAATTATTAAGGTTTACTTAGACCTCCATTTTCCCATCCTGGCCACCCCTTCCAATATATGACCTTTGTTTTATATCATTTTAGTCTCTAAAAGACTGCAGTAGTTGTGCAGGGCACTCCTTGAACCTGGTCTTTTTTGAAGTTGGGTTTGTTTTGGTTTTATTTTTTGCTTGTTTGTGTTTGTTTTTAAAATCCATTTCTAGAAAAGTTTCCTGCAAAGTGTTTTGGTTTGGGATCTTAATCTGGATCTATGTATGTGTTTTTCTACTGGTATTGTTATTGCTGTGAGGAGCGTGATCCTCTTCTCTCCTACCTATTCAACTTATAGCAGAACAGTTGAACTGTTTTTATAATAATCAGTACTGGAGATATGATTATAGCATGCCTTTCCTATGTGTGAGGAATCTTTTGCAGGCAGTTTTGCACACTGTAACTGCACTCACCTATTTGTGGATCCACTTTTATACTTTAACTGTACTGAATTGCCCGTGCTCTTCAGCTCTCATTTGCAGACAAGCTCTAAAATTGATTTTTTTTTCCAAAATAATGAAAGTGCTTTCAAAACAGCAGCTTACAGCAAATCTCGAAGTCTAAGAATGAAATGGCCACCCACTATCTTCCTTATGCTCACCCATAGGGTTTGGGTTTTTTTTTCTTTTTTTTTTTTTTTTTTTTTCCTGGAAAGCGTAAGATTTGAGGCCAGACATACAGCTGTATTCTTACTGCTGGCTACATAAAAATGTAGTTGTCCTGGACCAATGCTCTTGAGTTGTTAGTGGCCATTGGGAAAGGTGACTGAGGTTTACAGCCCTGCTTTATTAAGATGTCACTCTAATGTCCACAAACTCAGTTATGTAAAATGTGAAAGACAAGCGGTTAATGAAAGAGGTTGCACCAAGTATGAAGTTTCATTCCCTGACCAAAAGACGCTTACAGCAATAGTGTTTGGAGTGCTCTGAAAAGAAATATGAGCAGTTTTATAACAAAGTTATTGTAAAACTTGTGTGCGTGAAATTGTTTTGGGTTTTTTTTCCCCTCAGTTGAAGTTTCCTGGTTCACTTATCCCCGATACTTTCAATTTAGTTGCTCTTCCCAGTGCATAAAGTCACGGTTTGCAATTAGTACTCATGACCCATGCAAAAAGACAACATTCCCCATTTCCCCAGGTGATCCCTGCACTTCAGCTGTGTAAGAGCAACTGTGTCGGTGCTCTGAAATAATAATGCAGAAGAGAAAAGGACAATGGCAGTGCAGCAGAAAAAAAGACAAGTCCACGTTTGCCTCTGGTGAAGTGTTCAGAGCAGTCTCTCCTGTCCTCCCGGTGTTGATATGCTTTGCCTTAACTACCTTTTCCGCTAGCGTTTTCCACGTTCCCTATTGGGAAAGTACAGCGAAGAGAGTCTTTCACATGGTGTGTGAAGATCCAGAAAGTCATTACGGTAGCAGCCCCGCAAGGCAGTGCTGGGAATCAAACTGTGAAATTGCAATTCCTGAAGGGCAGTATACAGGGCGACATGTTACTGTGGTTTTCCAATGGACTGAGCCACCCAGTCATCACGACAAATGATGCTAAGTCCCAGCAGCTACCCTGTATTTATTCTGTAATTTATGCTCCAGGGGATATAAACACAGAAGAAAATTCCTTAAGAGAAGTTTCCTTGCAAAGTTCAGCCTTGACAGAGCAACAGCTTTTATTTCTATGAGTAGTTAACACAGAGGTGTAGAAAGGGTTGTTGGTTTTTTTCCACATGGTTTCCTTGCCCCCGCTTTCTTTCTCCCACATCCTTAGGAGTTTTTCAGACCAATGAAGAAAGCAATTTTAGTACATTGCAGTTCAGGAAATTGTTATTTGACATCAATTCCTACAGGAACAGATTCTGCAAATAAATATACAGAGTTGAGGGGATTCCACATCTACGTATTGTGCAGAAATCCAGGCAGGGTCATATATAATATTGCAGATCTGCAGAGATGAACAGTGAGCAGAACATGTAGTGCAGATATTTCAAATTAATTCATAAATTAATTTTCAAATGTGAAAAAAAATTTTCAAAAATATATATATATACACTTCGGAAAATGCTGACTTCCAGTTCATCCCCCTGGGGCTTAATCTTGGACCTGTGCCTTAATTATGGATGGATCTGCTGATTTCAGTGGTGCTGTTATGGAAAGCAAAGTTCCACGTGGATTTCTGCCACTATGTGGAGAATATTACTGTAATTCTATCTTCACAAGTTTCCTCTAAAGCCATTGGAAATGCAGTTTCCTTTACAGTTGAAGTGTACTGTCTTCACTTTATCCTTGATCTGATTTTATTTCAAAAGGTGCTAAGAAAAGTTTTTAGTTACCAGATAGTCTAATTCATATTTTTGTGTCCTTTTCCTAGCAATAAAATGGCCCAAACCTCAAAAATATTCCATCTCAGGAGGCTTTAAACAGCATCCCAGGAAATATGCTGAAGAATGGACATAGAATGGGAATAACGGTTATAGAATATTCACGTTTGTGTGATAGTTTTTGAGTAGCCATATATTTTTTCATTGATTTGAGTAAGTGACACCAACTGTCTCTGTCATCTAAGCATGTGAAAAAATTCTTCTTTTTGTAATTAATCCCACTACTCTAGGAAATCTCAAATACATGCTAGATAGTTATTTTCTAGGATATCTGGTGCTGCATTTGGAATTGTGTTCCTGAAGCAAGAAAAATGGGGAAATTTCTCCCAAGTTGCAACAAGAATTGCAAACTATTTGCCCAAACAGCTCTTTAAATACAGATAGGAGGCAGTCAGGATTAGGGAATCAATCTGATTTGTGTGTGTAATTGTGAACGTATTTGACAAAGTATTAATTGAATAATTGTTATTCGGTGTAAATGGAACAAAATAAACATGCAAAATAGTGGAAAAGGGAACTAAATCTTCCTGAGCCCTTCAAAAGTGAAGGTGTTCCCATTGTCAAAATTTTCATACAACTATTTTCAGGGAAGACAGAGGAAGCAAAGTTGGTGAGGCTATAAAAAGAAGCTGCCCTTCTCTGGAGGCCTGTTGGATGACACAGGCATTATAGGATTCTAGCAATGCAATCAGGACACTTTGAAAAATCAAAACAAAGAGCAGACTTTTAATTGTAAATGCAGTTAACTACTGGAGCTACCCATCTAGGGATGTGGCAGAGCTGTTGTCATCTGCTGTCTTTAATTTCAGCCATCTTGCACAGAAAGTAAGGCTACAGATTGTAATGAACTCTTCTGGCCTTGCAATCTGTAAGTCCTCGCTTAATACCATTGAAACACACCATAAAGGTGACAGGAGACACCTGACAGACTGCGGTCAAAGCAGAATTTTAAATAGTTAAACCTTAATAGAGAAAAAGACTTTAAATGGAAGGCACATTAGAGAGTGTGTGGTGAAAAGTAAAACTGTGAAGTATTTTAATTTACTTTAAATGCCTCTGCTTCCATGTATTTGAATTTATCTTCCAGATAGTTTTAACACAGAAATTGCATAGTTATTAGTTTCAGTACCAGAGGATACAATTGAATGTACTGTATGTCTCACTGGAAATTGGTAAGCATTATTTAGGATGTGTTGCTAGGGAATAATTTATGGGCTTTTGTGCCAGAATTCTGAGTTTGTAGGAATGGCAGTGATGATGACTGGTTTGGGAAAATGCTGTTTTGTGAATAAGCCTGTAAGATGCAGGTATTTTGCTGCTGTTGTTTTTTCCACCTGGAAACGAAGCAGCTTGAAAGATTAATTAGAATTGAAGAAGATAAGGGGTTCTCTGTAGGAAGTACATGTCAGGCTTCCTTTTGGATATCAGGTTCTTTTGGAGTTCTTGATCAGAAGTAGGTTTAAGCTTGTAATTGCTCAGCTTTTGAGGGGTTTGTTGGCTCAAGATTTCCTGCATTTGGAGTGTTGTGTACGAAGATATTTTATCTCGGTTATTAGCACAGTTAGACGCTGTTTAAGCAGCAATTGCCAGAGGTCTTCATCTTTTGGAATATGCACTATGAGTACCAAATAGTTAGGCTGCCTATGGTGTATCATAGTAATTGTGCCCTTATAGCACTGATGACAATTAAGAGAACAGAAATAGTGAGATATAATTAAAAGTACAGTATGCTTTGTTATTGTAGTTTGATTCCTGTGAAAATGCTCTTTCATCCCAGGAAAAGTAACTCTCACTGTGCTTGAGAAAGCTTCCAAAATTCTGATGCGTTTATATGGATGCTTGTGTAAAAGGTGTGCCACCAGAGAAGGAATGAAACCTTTCAATAGTGTTTTTTGTCTTTTTCATCGATTTCTCTTCCCATAAAATCAAGTTTAAAATGGTAGGGTCCCAGCTACCTCTGTTTCTGGCTGTGATGAAGGCTAGCTGCATGGCACTCATGGTCCTGACTCATTTCTTAGCTGCCTCAAAGGTTGTCAGCTCCCTTGCCCCTCCACTATTCCCCTAGGAGGTACCTGGGAGAAAAGGAGAGCTTGTTCACCCTGCTTCTTGGGAATATGCAGACACTCTGCTGCAAACATTGCTTTAACCTTGTAAATGCATCTGCTGTGGATTTCGGTCTTGCCTGTCTAACATCCAACATATACCATAAAGCTGTTCTCTGGGAAAGGGTGGCATGAATGTGCAAGGTCACCTGAGCTCTGGGTTATAGCTATAACGAGGGACAGGGCATCGGAGAGCTTCGGTCATCAGTGCAGAACGCCTCAAGGTGAAAGTACCAGCCTTTAAATAAAATGAAGGGGCCTTCATGCCTAAAGGGACTGAAGAAAACACACTAGTAGCCTGACAATCCTAAATGTGATGAAAATCGTCCACTGCAGGGGATATTACTGTAAATCTTTGTCTACCTGACAGATTTAGATCTACTAGCTTCCATAAAATTCACTGTTAATGGCACAACACCTATTAAGCTGAGGTATTTCTAGGTATACTTTATCATTGTATTTTACTGTAGAGTTTACATTATTCTGAGCATTTCAGTGCTTATATTATGAGGTGATTCAGGCTGAAAATATAGTAACTTTTTCTTGCTTCTCAAGGACAAGCTTCTATTTCTGAGAAACCATTCAGAAATGACAGGCAAAATATTGGAAATAATAAGGCTGAAAAATACTGTATTCCAGAATGGATGAGATTTATTGAGACATGTGTTTGGCTACTTGAAGGAGGCATTAATAAGGTGCCAGACAGATTCTCATGTTTCATTAGTTGCTTTTCTGTTGTCTTTTCTGTTCTCCCCCCCCACTACACTTTTGCCTGTCCAAATAACAATTGAAGAATTGCATTGAGAAGGTTATATATGGAGCACACGATGAATATTGACATCAAACTAATGTCAGCAGTGAAGAGCTTGGAGGAACAAGAATCCCTGCCTCAACGTAAAAATATTAGGTGAAGTAACTGAAAGCACGTGCCACCAGCCAGTGTCCTGTGCTGCAAGTCGCTGAGGCTGGGTACTGGAAGACCCTGGGAGAGTGAGTACAATGTCCCTCCCATTCCCCTAGCTTTGATAATTGAGGGAGGAGGGGCATCTACATTATATGTGAAGAGAAGCTGTGGCATCAGTTACGTATGGAATTGGTGGTTAGATTGATCCAGCTTTCACCTGAATTTAGCAGAGGAAGTACCAGAAATGAAGAGAGAACCTCGCAAGGAGCAAGCTCAGTGTCCTGGAGGCTGCTTCCCTGGTACTCAGGTGAGGAAATGTCAGTGCTACTGAAAGAAAGATGTGCCAGTCTCTCCCTTCAGAAGTTTCTAAGCCCCATATGATATTGTGGGGTTTTGGAAAAGCTTTTTTGTTTCTTTAGTACCAGACTCTTATAATGCAGCATTGCTTTCTAAGACTGCCAATACGTTCCTAGATTTTCTTGTGAAACTAATCCTGCATCCTGTGCCATACAGTCCTACTTTACTGGAAAACTGTATTACAGAGGAGTGGATCAAAGACGCTCAAGTCTTTGAAGGGATAAAATATGACACCTCTCCCAATCTGCCCCTAGCCAACAAAAACCAACAAAACATAAATGAGTTCTAACTATTTCACTCATAACTCACAAATGGATGGATTTTTACAAATTCACTTCATGTTGCAAGTTAGTGAAAAGTAGTGCTGGCAACACTATTTACTCCCCCTTTGCAAAAATATGTGATTTCAAAGCAAAGTAGAAATGGGCAACGCTTTTGTCTCTAGTCAAATTTCTAACAAAGATATTTCAGTGGCCAGTTCTTGAGAAGACCCTGCTGTGAGTGGCTTTCAGCCTGGAACCATGATTAACTCCTCATGGTGACCAATCCATGCATCAGTGCTGGCCCTTCTGCCTGGTCCCTGCTGGTGGGGCCTCGTATGTATTTTGTTGACTGCTGAGCTTCCTCTTCCCTGATTGTGACCCACAGGCTAATCAAGCCTGGTCATTCCTGTCTGTTAAATGGAGTGTTATTCTATGAATTAGCTTAAAATTAAATGTAACTACCTGGTTTTGGTCTGGATTACCAATTTTAATTACCCTTTTTTTTTTTTTTTTTACTATGACTTCACATCTATATTGTTCTCCCTCTTTTTTCCCTTAAAGGTGGTTTGTCCATCATAATTTTGATTTGTAAAAACTAGATCACAAAACATTTATTATTGCTTGCTCTTTTCATTCTTTTGCATTCTTTTCAGGCTTAGAAAGAAAAGTTCTTCTGCACCATTTTAGCTAATCAGCTGTTTCTCTTATTAAGCAGCATTTGCTACAGCTTGTCATGTTGTGGCTTTTTTTTTTTTTTTTTTCAGTTATCCTTCTGGAAAGAAACCCCACAAGAAAATGAGTGTATGCTGGAAAGCAGCAACAGCAATTTTGGGCAAAAGGAATTTCATATTTAAGGAGTGTGGCGGCTGTTTCCCAAGTGCATTGCTCCAATACAAAAAGTAAATGTTATGTTTTCTTTTCACAAAAGCTGACATACATAGCCAACCTCTATCATAAGGTTTCACCTCTTGATTCAAAAGGAAAGCTCAGTAAGCATAAAGAGTGTGCGTACTGCAACAAGAGAAGCTTAAAGGTCAGCACAAAGATGAATGCGGTAATAACTGTAGTATTCTCACCTATGCATAAACTGGCTTCTGCACAATTTAAGGTAAAAATGACATCCCACAGTGTTACACAACAGCAAGGTGATCTCCTGCTGGCCTCAGAGGGAAGTCTGCTGGCAAAACCAATGAAGAAGGATTGACACCAAGATGTCAC
>NW_009260608.1:2007344-2014254 GCF_000687185.1 Egretta garzetta
AACCGCTCACCTGCCAAAGTCGCATAAATCTGCAGACAGTTTGAAAATTGGAGCATATGGAGACAGGGGCCACATTCCACGGTGCCAGCTAATGAAAATATGTGGTGTGAAATGAGCTAACATGGATGTCCCGTATACTGTAGAGATTCATACTCTTCCCTTGGGGAGTTTAATCATTCTAACAAATTGCAAGTTTAATTTGTAGCAATGACCTTGAGAAAGATTATTTGCTCCACCCTTCTAATAAAGCTAATCTAGATACTGTGGGGGTGTGTTTTAGGATTTCTCAATTTTTAGATCTGTTACTTATGGATTCCTCAATTCTGTGAGCTATTACAAAGCCATTCACAAAACGGATATAGCAAATCAGGCAGATTTGGTTTTTAGACAGAAAGTTTAAATATGCTATTCTGGTTTCATACCTCCACCAGAAAACTTTTGGGAGTCTGAAAATCAAAAAGCTATGGTCATTACTGACCAAGATCATAAGGTGAGGTAGGCAATACCTCTGTTTCAGCTGGTTTTAGGCAGCCCATAGGGCACAGTAATGTCAAAACAGTCACCAGTTCTAGTCCATATGAAGATGCAGCATTTGTGGGCCCTACTCATGTGAGGAATGCTATTGAGATAAGAAGAGCTGGTAGGGGAGGTTTGTACAATTGCACTAAAGGTGATCAGGCATTGTAAAATTATTAAGGAAGACTGACTGGAGCTGCTGCAGACGGGCTGTCACTGTGTAAGGTACCCCTAAACTATAGAATATCATTTGATATTTAGAATATCATAGTAAAACCATATAAAGACCTTTTCCCTAATCTTGCTAAACTGAGCGTTCTCTCTTTTGAACGAATCAGGTAATTTTGTAAAGGACCTCTGTGTTACAGCAGCCTGAAATGACTTGAGAAAAATATGCACTACCCAGTAAGATACAATTTTCCATTGTATCCCGACCACAGCTGGGGAAGTTGGAAAACAGGCTGCAGCTCTCTGACCCTATGGCCAATTCTTTGACCGACTGCCTTATTGATTAGAGCAGCCCCCAAATGCTAAGCAGTAGCAGCTGTTAGTTGTCTTGAAGAGGCCGCTTCTCAAAAGGCTGTTGGCTGAGTGAGCTTGGGTTGTGGCTGTAGCCTTGCCAGGTTTATGACAAACCTGGGCTGAAGCAGGGGTCTCAAGCTAGTTTTCAAGCTGCACCTGCTCTGTAATGGGGTCAGCACTCAGGAACAACCTTCCTAGGGAGGGTCTGTATGAAACCAACCTCTGGTGCTGCAGCGAAAGCACGCTGACTTTGCGGTGTTGGGGTATGCGAGGGTCTTAGAGAGCAGGAGCGCTAATTATGCAGCATTAGAGGGGGAGTCACTGGCTTTCTTATTTTTTCATCAGATTTTTTTTTCCCTCTGCCATTAGAGGGAAATTTAAGATCTCTAGAGATATTCCTTCAAAAGTAATAATATTTAGCTTTTTTTTCTGGCAGAAACCCAAATGTTCCACAGCCATGCCATCATTGTTATTTTGCGATTGCATGGATAATAATTGTGCTGAATTTTACAAGTAGGAAAACTGAAGGATGGGTGGGAAACAATGTGCTAAGAATGGCTTAATGGGCATTGGCAAACGAGTGTACAGTCTCTAGCTCCTCAGTTCAAATTGATGCTTCATTCACTAATTCACATCTCCCCTTTGCCCTCCATGCTCCCTTTGCAGCCATTTTTGTACAAGCTGCAAATTCTTTACGACAGTTATCATGCAAATTATTTGCTTGGCATTATATGTTTCTCCCAGTACCTGCTTTCCTTGTGCAAGCACAAGGAGAGCAAAAGTCTGATTCTGTTCTGACCTTTCAGTAAATTAACTTACCCTTGTATGTGTTTGCCTTCCCTGAGACGCGTACCTGGTTACCTTTTCAATTACCTTCTTTGCTATTCACATTATTTTTCCTAAAATGTGTAATTCAAGTGTCTCCCAGAATCCTCCCTTGAGTCCACGCTATTCTGTGAGCAGAGATCCTTCTGAAGACCGGTTAGCTCTGAGCAAAGCATGTCCCAGCCGCTCTAGAGCTAGGCTTCCCTATTTGAACATGAAGTATATTTAGTCTGAGCTGCATCATCCTTAGGGAAATGGTAAAAATGCCTTTACTAGCAATTAACTGGGAAACAGGTGTCTGTAACTTCATTGCTATGACTTATCTTCCTTAATGAAAGGAAGAAGAGAAGCAAGGAGAGGGAAGATGAAATATGCGTAAAGAAAAAAAGGAAAGGAAGGAAATCCTTCTTCTTCAGCGTGAGGCATGCTGTGTTTTATCTCTGTTTATACTGCACTGCTGTCATCAGGAACTTTGTGTTTTGAAAGAAGAAAATACTGCCTTTATGAAGTAGAAAAGTGATTTCTTTTCATTTTTGTTTGTATTTATATTCCTATGTCTCAGGTCAAGTTCTTTTTCCTAGTTTATTTTTTATTTGTCCCATTTGCCTAATTTCTTCTGACTACAAAGAAATAGTTTATGGCAATTATAAGGCAAATACTATTTGTCCTTTCAGGACGAATCGCCAGTACTGGTGACCAGACGGTGCAGGCAGGTAGTCCTATTGGATTGTGCTGTCAAAGGACTCAGCAAATCTGGGATTTAGTGCTTATGCTGAAACAGGCTTCTCTGTGACCTTGAATAGGTCATTTAGTTTCTCTGTGCTTCAGAGCCCCACTTGTCAAACAGCAATAATAGTGTTTTCCTCTTCACAAGGCTGTTGTGAGGATAAAGGCAATTAAATAATGCAGGATGCCCGGATGGTATCGAAATGGTGCCACTAAAGAAAGTAAACTAAATTAAACTCAGAATTCATTCTTCTCACAGTTATGTATGTTTAAATTGAGAGTTGCCTTGCTGAATTTATTACGATTAATACTGCGTGGCAGAAAATCAACACTTCCCCAAATTGTTTGTGCCCAAACTCAGGTAGAGGTAAACTGCCTTATTTACTCCTCCTCTTTAACTACAGGTACGATGCTGTATGTCTTGTTCCTTCAGGAGCAGGGGTGAGTTTGCACTGTGCAGTGGAGGAAAACCAGCCTGGGCAGAGTCAGCTGCAGGGTTCTTAAGCTGCGGTGCACAGTGTTGGCAATTCCCCGCGCGCGTCCCAGCAGACTACTGTTAGGACTGCACACACAACTCACCAGTCCCACTGCTCACTGAGCACTTTTTCTTTTCCCTGTTCTTTCCCCCCGCAGTCAGCTATCACCTTGCTACCGTTTGGTGGGACCTGACCATTGCTGGCTGACAGGCTGTTGGTATTGACAGAATAATTTACTGCTTTTTAGGAAAAGGATTCTGTGGTGATGATTTATTTCTACTATAGAAGGTTTATTTGCATAGCATAGAAAATAATGTGATTTATTTGTAGAGTTGGAATCCCTCAGGTATAGTATAAATATAATTACAAGAACATATAAATATATTTATACTATGCTATCGGGTTTTTGGCACCACAAATCTTATTTTCTTGACTGTGAAAATAAATGTTTTGGAAGAGAAATAAATCATTAATTTCTACTCTTGACTCGAGAGTAGGAAATATGTAGGCTATTGGCCTAAAAGACAATTGATCCACTGCCCTTTGACATCCCAGTGCAATGGGATATCTGAAATGATATTTGCAGACTGTTCTAGTCCCTGCAGAAGGGTGGAGATAAGACTTTTGGCAGTTTAGGGTTATAAGTAAAAAGATACTTCTAAACCAATACTTTATATTCAATTAATTCTGCATTTTAAAATATTGGGTGTGAGTTTTCCAAACTGAGGCTCAAAAATTGTAGAGCTCTGTTAAAAGGTATGTGTGATTTTTTGGGGAATTTTTTGTATTTTTAATTGTCCAGACAATAAAGTGGATGCACGTAGCATGTTTCAGCATCATCAGATTAATTCTAGGAAAGCTTCTGGAAGGTGATGTCTGAAAATGATAGCTGTTGCAACGTAAGCATTTGGGAAAAATTTCATCTACTAACATACGGACCAAAAATCTGAGTTGCAGGGAATTCTTTCTATATGTAACCCCCAGTATCAATACAGGCTGGGGTAAGAAAGGATCGAGAGCAGCCCTGCCGAGAGGGACTTGGGGGTACTGATGGATGAAAAGCTAGACATGAGCCGGCAATGTGCGCTGGCAGCCCAGAAGGCCAACCGTACTCTGGGCTGCATCAGGAGAAGTGTGGCTAGCAGGTCGAGGGGGGGGGTTCTGCCCCTCTACTCAGCTCTCTCCTATGAGGACAGGCTGAGAGAGTTGGGCTTGTTCAGCCTGGAGAAAAGAAGGCTACGGGGAGACCTGATTGCGGCCTTTCAGTACCTAAAGGGGGCCTATAGGAAAGATGGGGAACATCTTTTTAGTAGGGCCAGCTGTGTTAGGACAAGGGGAAATGGTTTTAAACTAGAACAGGGTAGGTTCAGGCTAGAGGTAAGGAAGAAATTTTTTACAATGAGGGTGGTGAAACACTGGAACAGGTTGCCCAGAGAGGTAGTGGAGGCCCCATCCCTGGGAACATTCAAGGCCAGGGTGGATGGGGCTCTGAGCAACCTGATCTAGTTAGCAGTGTCCCTGCTCACTGCAGGGGGGTTGGACTAGATGACCACTAGTGGTCCCTTCCAACCCTAAACATTCTATGATTCTATGATTCTATGTAGTGCGGTATATGTAACACATGTTGGTTTCGTTGGTTTATTTTCTTCTTTTCTGTATAGGTAAGGCTTTGATACAAAATGGACATTGAAGGTTCTGTTGTCCTTGCACAGCATTGATTCAGTCAACCACAACCTAAGGTTGTCTAATTAGTTCTGATAAAATAAGAGTTAATCGGACACCAGTGTTAACAGTGAATTGATTCATATTTTGGGGCAGACTGTGTCTTTGGGAAAGCTGGGACTCGCCTTGGTCAAAGTAATCTGTCGTCTTTATGCATTTTTCTCCCTGCAACATGAAACCTGTTTTATCTGTGGAGACAGTAAGTTGTTTGAGACAGGGGCTTTCTGACCAAAGTTTATGCAGATTACCAGGTGTGGCTCTGATCTTGCTTGGGAGGGTCTATCACCATAAGCAGAATACGCAGCCAGCGCATCGGTAGGTTTATAAATTTTAAGTTTCCCAGAACTAGCTGGTCTGACTTGCTGTGTACCTTAGCAACTGAAGTCACTGAAATCTTGTGGCCTGCTTTGAGCCTAGGAACTGTGGCTAAATTAGGTGATCTTTAAAAACAACCCAAAAACCAATAAAAAAGAACAGAACCCCTTCAAAAGCTGGAAAAAAACCTGATATTGATTCAAAGATTTGCAATTAAAGAGAAGCTGCTTTAAACAGTAATTTGTTGTGATTGATTGTGCTTGCAGCTTGAGATTTGAGCCTTATTTCTCATCTGCATTTATCTGGTTTGAACTCAAAGCCTTGGACATTGTTCATCCTTTTGTCTTTTAGACTGAAGAGGACTGCGCTATTAGATTAGGTAATAGTAACATGAGAGTTACGATAATCATCTCTTTCTAACTTTCTCTTTGAAAAGCAAAATAATTTGAATTATCCTATCTTCATCTTTTTAACGTATATTTCTTTTCGTGGCTCTCTGAACCTCCTCCAGTTGTTCATCATCCTTCTTGAAGGCCTGATGCCAATTGACCTACTGTTTAATCCCGACTCTTTCAGAATGCTTGTATGTGTAGGAATATATAGGAAGTAGCGTATGAGAACCATAAAGTATAGAATGCAAACATGACTAATAGTTTAGCATATACATGTAACTGTAAGAGGCAGCATAGGTCAATCTAGCTGTAGGTAGGCTGAGCAGTTATTCTGAATCCTCCTCTGTGGAAGTACCTTCCTCTGCTAGCCGTAGAAGTAAAGCGTGCGCTCGTCCCTTAAGCTGAAGGTAGCCTCATGAGAGGCTTTCTCTTAGTACCCAGATACTTAACCTGACATTTTTGCTCTACGTACCCTTTGGTTGTGTCCCAGTTTACAAATCAGTCTCGGTTGCTATGAATCCTCCTGTCTTCACCTTCTCACTATCTATTCCCAATATTTTACCTTCGCCAGCTTTGTTATCAGTGATCCAGAAGCAAATAAAGTCACTACTGATAAGGTTAATTAGCATTAGAACAGTCCTTGCAAGTACTTCTCTGGAAACGCAGCTGTTCGGTGTTGTTTCTACACTTACATAGACAGTTTATTCCTATTAGACCACCATCAGCCTGTTTCAATTGTGCTTTTCTTCTGTTTATTTCTGTTTCAGTCTAGTCAGGACTACTGGTGCCAGAAATGTGTTGGAACCTGTTGCATTGCTTTCATTTAATATGACTGTAGCCCTGGATCCACTGGAACCAGAGGGGACTGGTTAGAGTTTGCCGCAACTCAGAAAATCACCACGTGACTGAAAGCAGTTGTAAAAGCAAGGACCTGTCTCCATGGATGCAAGCATGTGAGGAGAGATCTGGTTTTAAACTCTCTCTGTTTCTGCTCCTCGCTGTTTTGTGTATTTAAAACCTAAATATTCTGGCTGATACTGTAAAGAAACCTTGCTTTTGATTAAAAATTGTGTCATTTTCTTTGGAGAATTCAGACTGGAAGTCAGTTTCTGCAGCCTCAAATTTGCACTGGTTTAATGCCCCCATCACAAGTACCCTTGAGTCACTCGTCACTCTGTCCCTAATTTTCTCCCAGTGCTTCCTGTTGATTTTTGTCTTTTGTAAGGCTGGAATTTGAGCAGACAATTTTGAAAACAAGCAGCAGTATACCTGTCTAGTGACATGGATGTTTATGTAATAGGGGCCTCCAAACCTCTTAAGGCCCAATAATTGCTAGTAAGATTTCTGGAATTCTTTGCACCCAGAGATACAAAGTCTGGGTCTTTTTATTTAAGCTATTTAGTTGACGTTTGCTGT
>NW_009260608.1:2014264-2022655 GCF_000687185.1 Egretta garzetta
GTTTATATTTACTTCCTTGTTTGCTGTGCATACCATTTACTAAACAGAGCATTAAAAAAGCAGAAACGAACAGCTCAGTTGTAAGTGGCTACAGCTTTTATTTTTTTTTAATGTGAAGTAGTTTCTGAAACAGTTTCTAAACAATTGCAGCCTGACTTTCATAGGGAATTAACAGTAGGCTAATGACAAATTTCCACAACTGCTACCAGTTCAAGCAGAATTATGTCACTAACACTTCTGCCCTGAACTGGTGTAAGGCATAAAGGCACTGAAATTACAGAAGGACATATGGGTAATGTACTCAGGAGATACTAGTAATAGATGTGTGCAGTCTGTGAGTGATGAACATGACTTATTTTGGAGTGCATAGTTGCTTCTGTGTGTGAAGTGACTTTATCCAAAGTGGTCAGAGATTCCTGTAGTTTGAAAACTCGAGGACTAACAGGAACGATATTTCCAGCAGCGCACAGAGAGACTTGGAGAGGTTGCGGGTGTCAGCATCCTGCCAGAACTGCCCAAAAGCTGTAGCTGGGTCTCTTAGACACACAGAACCGTTGACGCAAGTTGCAGCTACAGAGTTTGCCTCTTCCAAAGAGTCACTTCACACAGCTCGGTTGCTTACAGCATATTCTGACATCTGTGCAGGCTGTCGCTTTCAAGTACAGCTGGTTTAATGAACTGGGGCAAGCCTATCTAGGTGAAGCAAGAACTGATCCATCTTTTTCCAGTAAGTTTTGTGGCAGTCAGAAAATGTTTGATCATAATAATTTAATTGTTATATGCATATCTGGGTATTACAACCTAGCAACAGGATTGATACAAGGGTAGATGCTTGTTTAATTTTCAGGAGTATGATTTCTCATTGCCCAGCTCTTGTTTTACATTTATGTAGGTACAACAACAGAAAATTAATTGGCTAATATCACCATTTCTTACTGGTATAAAGCTACAATTATTGTTGTTGTTGTTGTTATTATCCCGTTCAGCAAAAGTTATCAGCGAATTCCTTGTTGTTCAAAGGATCAGTTGATTAAAGCAGGTGCTTAAATATCACTGATTTCAGAAATTTCAGTGGAATCTCAACATTTGTTAAATGTTCTTCTCAACGGGAACACTTCCAGAAATCAGTTTTAAGTGTACATTCGTATTTTTTGTGCACGCCGCAGCCCAAATTATCTGCTGATGTGAATGAGTGAAAATTGTTAGGTTAAGCCCACTTATACCGGCAGGAAATCTGATCTGGGATTTGCGGTGATGAGAAAATACAGGTATATGCTGGAGTTTGTTTTACAACGCTGGCCTAGCATTGCTGTCCAGGGGTAGGAAAGCATAAATGCCACAACAGGGATAGAGGTGCAATGTTATTTGACCATGCTTGCTCTTTCAAAAAAAAAGCCTCAAGAGTAAAGAGTATATATTGAACAAATCTAGGTATTTTGATATGGTGCGCTTATTTCAGCAGGCAGATTAATCACACAACTGATTTTGAGGCTTGTGTGTCAAGTAGCAAATACCACTGCTCAATACCTTGTGCGTAGTCAACAGATAAGACTGTTTGCTGGTAATTTTTTTCACATATTTCCAAGAAGATATGCAATTAATGGGGATGGTCTGTGAATCTTTCACAACACAAAAGCATACCCAAATTTACCAGAATCTGTATGTAGAGAATACTATTTGACCAGCTCTAAAAATCAGTGGTGCTATTTGAACAAAAGTGTACTGTGTCAATAAAGCAGGCATTTAGATTTTATGCGCATTCAGAATTAGATATTCTGTATAGTTTTCCAGTTACGCAGCTCTGGCTGGAATACTCCTTTTTAAGTTGATTGCTTCAGAATACATGCCAGCAAGCATATATTTTGGTTCTGGCTCATCTGCCGATAAGCTCATTGAACTATTTCCAAAAAAAAGAATAAGGATAAACAGTAGTTCAGTGATAGCCACATAATTGTAATATCAGCTGCAAATACTCAAAAGCAAGACCTTTGCTGGGTGTCTGTTTAGGAGATCCATGTGGCCATACTGTATTAGATTTTTGGCCAGTTTCCTAGAAATTCATCATGTATAGATTTTAAACCTCAGCCATCGTTGGATATGTCTGGTGCACGTATGAAAGAGAAATGCTTATGTCTTCAGTAGCATTTAATTTATTACTTACACATTGTAAAATTTTATGAACCAGAGCTGTAATACAACACTGCAGTGCACAGCCCATTGGTACTGCTGTAATCATTCAATTGAGGGACGTGTATGGGCATGATTCAATAGGTAATGGACTGTATCAGTTCAGCTTGACTGTTGGGATTTTATTGCTCTACCCACCTTGGTGACAGCTGCTTATTAGTGTGCAGTGCTTTAGGGAAGTCAGTATATGCACTCTCCGATCTTTCCCTCATTATGCCATGCGGATCAGTATTTTGGTAGATAGGGGAGGTCTTCACCCACCCTCCTTCCCCCTCCCCGCTCCGTGAAGTTCCAATTCTCAGATTTGTGCAGGTTCTGTCTTCCAGACCAAACATGTTAGAAAGCCCATCATCTTGCATTGATTAATGCTAATACGATTTGTGACCGTAAAGCACCATGCAGTGAGTTGGGAGCCTATGCTGATGGGATATTTTTTTTATTTCTTCTGTTGCTTTATATATTATCTTTCATCAGCAGGCAACAGAATTCCTTCTGCATCGTTGAAGGAATCAACATCAGCAGGGGGTAAGAAGGTGTCTTCATCAAAGTCATTTACTTTCACGTCCATATGTAACCATTACTCTGCAGCATGAAATATGTTAATGGATGCAGTCTGTCAGCTCTAGGCCATCAACTTAAATCGGGCCCAAGCTGGCAAAGATCAATAGTCTTTACTCTGTTGGTTTTACAGGACATGGTGGGGAACTGAGCTGGAAAGTTCAGCCCACTGGCTGTTGGAGTGTGGTGCCTGCCATTGAAGTGGGTACATCAGTTAGATACACGTGTTGTCTTAACTGGGATGGAAGGTTTAAAGCCTGATCCCAAACCCAATGAAATTACCTGAAGGATGATTTCTTCCAGTGGACTTTTACAGCAGGTGCAAGAAATGGATGCAACCTGAGTAATCCTGTGAATTGTATCTAGAGCGTGGCTCAGTCCTGATATTAGAGAGTGCTGATGTTGATGTAATCATTAATGTTTTTCCGTCAAAAAAGCTGGGGCAATTTGAGTGGAAGATTATACTGTCCTCAAAGCTCTGCTTTACTGAGAATAAATATGAAGCTTTTGTCCAAGCCTATGTTTTTGTCTTCATTAATAACAAGATACCTTTGAAACAAAATATTACTTAAGAATATTTAAAAGGTTTCATTTGCTGTAGGCATGTGTTCAATTAAAAATAATTTATCATTTATTGCTAGAAAACTAGGAAGTTCCAACAAATTATCAGATGTTTCAGAAGTTCCTACCTACATTGAACTAACCTTAAATTGTCTCTACCTGCAGGCAGTGTAAGTTGAAGATAGCAAATATCCTGCAGCCGTGTTTTCATTTCAAAGACTGGTCTTCTATGTCATGTGTGATGTGCTGCCATTATTACAAGAGGCAGATTAGGCAATCATCTTAATGAAATGCGAATAAGACGAATGCAGAAATATCAGATGCTCTGGGGCGTACTCCACTAAGCAAAGTATTTGCGGTACCTATTAAGCAGGATGTAAGTCAATAGAGTACCTGAACAGAAGGTGCGGAATATTGTTGTTCTTAGAAAATTTGGTGTAATTGCCTTTTTTATTAAAATGGATGGCTTCTTCTATATCTGAATGCTCACTTTCCCTCTGCCTTTCTCATTCCCAGTAGTAAATGCAATCTGATTTATTGTCGCATACAAACACTGCACAATCACACGGCCATCTAGGATATAGTTGCTATGAAGAGGTGTAAGTGGTAGTAAAGGAGGAGGAAATTTGCCCTGTGATTTTTATTTTTTTTTTTTGACATTTATTTCTCACCAGATACACCAAATAACTGGGGTTGTTATGATAGGGGCTGGGGGAACTTGCAAGATTTAAATTACCCCACATTTTACTACGATTTAGGAAGTAAGTATGTCAAATAACTCTTCAAGTCCAAATTTATTGGTACCTTACAGCTGTTAGTGGCTATTGTGGTAATGTAGACAGGCATAAATCCAGCACCTGCAACCTTCAGAGGGACTGTGATACCTGGCTTTTGGCCTGAAACTTGCATGGAGTCTTCAAGCTAAAGGCTGTAAAGGTCCATGATCTCATGGTTCCTTGTGTCCTGAGGGAGATCATCGCTTTTTAAGCACAGTATGCTATCTTACAGGGGCACAGTATCCCAAAGTTAGATGCTCTGCCACCCATGACTTCAGTAACAAGCATGGGAAATAAGACAGCAGTGCACTTGAAACACCTTCAAGAACAGTGTGTGTTCCGTAGGTGTCTGGCAGTGTCTGAAGCCCCAGTTCTCTGCATCTATCAGCCAGATAGGGTGTCATCTGTAGCAAATCAATCCCCAAGATGTCAGCAGTCAGGCAGACAACTGGCTGCTTCATGTCTGTTTTGTTCAGAGATACTGCTCTGTGAAGGCAAAGAAATTTTTTTCTCCCTTTTTCTATTTTAAGTTAGCAGAAAGTGGATGTTAAAAGATGTGGTTGACTCTACCTTTCTGTCAGTTTTCCTAAGAGGCATTGCTTTTAACTTCAATAAAATGCCTAAAAATGCAGCCTGTCAGTGTGACTGTTGTTACTGAACATCATTATATTAGGACATGTCAGGCAACTCTGCCTTAGCCTTTTCATTCCTACTGACTTCTTTCTAGCTGCTGTGTGGTGCTCTACTCATGTCTCCACCTTCCCATTAGCCTCCTTTAATTCTACCTGGACTGATCATTTGTTAACTCCTGTTTGAGCTAACTGGGGACTCTTGCACAAATACAGTGGTTTTAGGTAGTTTGGTGGCGAGCCATGACTGTATGGAAGTTTGAATAGAGAGAGTTCATGGTGTACTCCTGGAGCACTTACATCGTGCTGGCACCAGACAAGCAACTTAGAAATGTGGTCGTCTTTCCACGTGATCACTCCTAATATAACAAGCGTTCAGCAAGCTTCTTCAAACATTTGGGAAATCTACAGGCAATTTCCTTCTCTTTAGTGTTGTTAAGAGATCCTGGCTTGGAGATTTATGTGTGTTTAGCATCACATTTCTCACCCTCTGAAGCTGACCTGGCTTTCCATGGAGCCTCTCACAGGGCAGGTGTGAACATCCCTAGGTGAGAACAAAAATTAGTGCAGGTGAAAAAGGCAGAAGGAAGAACTCCCCCCTCCTTGTTTTGTTTGTACCTAGCAAAGCAGGAACCTCTCCCATCTTCCTCTTATTTCCCTCTACTGAATTCATCTGCAAGTTACGTTTTTACTAAAGGGAAAGTTGCCTAAGAAAATTCAGTCAAACATTATGAAGTCTGTGTCCCCTCAGGGCTTATACAGCTGAAAATTTAAGGAGAGGTGCTTGCTTTGTTGCAAAGAGATTTATCAATACGAAGACAAACATAACCCGTCACTAGGTTGCTATTCTGCCTTTTTGTTGTCAAAAAGACAGAGAGAACATGGTAGAGTATTTACAAAGCATTACAGAGTCTTCAGCAATTATACACCTTTAAGATGTTCTGTCTTTCACTGTTTAACTTCTGCTTTTTGGTTTTGTTTATGTCCCCTTATGCATCTTCCTGAGCTTTTCAGCCTTTAGCAATGTTAGGAGCTGGAGTTACAGAGCGTCACAAGAGAGCCTGACTACCTTTTGTTCCTAGTGGCAAATGAGTTGAAAGCCAGGACAGACAGACTCCTTTTCTTTAATTCAGACTAACTGTAGAATCGTATTTGAAAGGACAGAGACAAATCCATCCCAGGTTCATGCTGACTTGAATTAACTGTTTTGTTAATCTGAGGTGTATAGGACTTACAAAGAAAAGGTTACGATTTCATTTGCACTATCTAGGGATCTCTAGTGTCTTCAGTTGCTCTTTTTTATCCCACTATAAAAGTAGCAGCCAAGACTTACCAAAATACTGTGTATTTGTCTTGCTCTAGGTGACATTAGCTGTTTTGTTTGCAGTGGGTTTTTTGTTGTGTTTTTTTTTTTTTTTAAATTCATCTGAAACATTACAAACCTGTACTAATTCTCTGCATGGTTTCAGATTTATTGCAACACAAAGTATCCTGCCATAGGGTGATGGACCAGGTGTGCCTAAGCTACAGCTGAGTAGTGCCAGGTGCTGCCCCACCCTCTATAAATAGAAAAGAAAAGCTCACAGAAATTGTTGAGCTGTGATCAGGAAGGGAAAGGCCTGGGAAGAGAGCTGTGAGAGTCCCCTACAGAAGTGGAGAGATGCGGGCAGCAACTTGCCTTCCAGAACTGGAGAGAGGCAGAGCGGTGCTGGGTCCAAGGTGAGAGCAAAGGCACAGCTGATGGAGGGTCAGACGCGCCTTCTGCCTGGGGCTGCTGAGGGAATCCATGTGCTACCTCGTGGCTTGCTCCTTCCATCTACCATGGGGAAGGTGTTTCCATGCCTGTGTGATACTGGTCCTGAGGGAATCTGTATTTGGCTACATGAAGAGCTGCTGGTGCTGAGGGGATATGGTGGCTGAGTCTTAAGGGTTACTGGTGGAGTGAGGTAGGATTATAGGCAGATTAAGTGAAGAATTTAGAGGGACCTACTAAAAGCAAATGGTTGTAGAGGTGCCCCAGCTGTGGTCTCTCATTTGGCTAAAAACATGTTTCTAGGGTGGGTTGTGTGTTTTGATTTATAATCAACATTTAGCCAGCTAAATGTTGCTGGCTAAAGCCCTCTTCTTACCGGGTGACCTGAATGATGGTTTCTATTTGCTCATCTGTGGTCTTCGCTGGAGAATGAGGTCATTGTGGTTTATGTAGTTAATTTGCTTGTCTTGTTCTCATTTTTCTGCATTTTCATAATTTTTTTGACTAAGCTTTGGTTTTGCTTTCCGATATCTCTTAAAAAAAACCCCCTTCATTTAAACTCAAGCCTGAAAGATCCCAAATATTTGAATTGTGTACTGGACTTCAGAGGAGTTGAATGTACTTGCGTTTTCCTTTCGCTCTTGCTTTGTTTAAAGATCTCCGATGACAGCAATTGATTGATACGCTAGGTAGCATACATAGATTACTTTCCATCTTTTGCTCTGTGCTTAAGTGTTAAGATGATGGTTGTGTTATTATTCTCTGTGTATACTTGCAGGAATTCAAATGGGATAATTTAGATATCAAAGAAACCTATTTAGCTGTCTCCTTCACTAACAGCATTATGTTTAATATATCAATTTTCATTAGAATATCATTAAATATTAATGAATGAATTTTATAGGTAATTCTGAGCTGACTTGAAGTACAATTAAGCCAACTTTATAGTTGCTTCCTTTTCTGAGTAGCCTGGCAGTTTGTATATGGAAGGTATTGTGTATTTTCTGTATCTAAGTAAATCTATCACTGAACCATAAAAATTGGGTTTTAGAGAAAAAAGTAAAGATAGTCATGCATCATGCTAATGCTGTCCCACTGTTAGTCAATCCATGTTCTAAATTAATTTTAATATTAGAGATAATATGAAGAAGGTTACCATGTATGTGTACAACCGCTATATTTTAGTTAGTATTACAGAGGTTAGAACCTAAATTTATAAACTTGAAAACTTGGTAGGTGTAAAATCTAGATTTTAAACCAAAAGTAGAGTGTTTCAAAATCTGAAAGACATTTGTGACCAATGAAAGCCTATGAGGCTTCCTGCCCCAAATAGGAAATGAACAGTAAAGGGGAAAGTTAGTAAAAAAATCTGCCTCTTACGGGCTTCGAAGGGAAAAGGTGCATGCTACTAGTAATTCCTATAAAGACATAATTTATAGGCCTCAGTAATCTTAGGGTAGGTGATGTTGGGTAAGATAGCATTAATAGCTTCCTGAGGCACAGCAGGGAATTGATGTCTGCAGGTATATTCCTCGGTTTCTCTTTAAGGTGTTTAGAGCAGTATTTTAGGATGCAGACGTTAGTGAGCTCTTTTTCTTTGTGCAAGGATAATAAATATAAAAAAAAATGGTCAAAAGCTTCCCCCCTCCTCCCCTTCCTTCCCCCCTCCCCCCCCTTTCTGTTTGTGGTTACAAGTGGGAGATGGCATATGCAGTAAGGTACTCCTCATGTAGTAGCTGTGTAAAATCAGACAGAAATCAGAACTGTAATAAGTAAAAAGTTCCCAAATAATGTCATTGAGCCTAATGTGTGTTGGTACCCATTTCTTAATTTTCTACAGTAAAGAGAAAGTAGTAGGTTCGCATCTTTAAAGATTCAAACTATTATCCAAATATGAAAGAACAACTCCTACAAATAATGTTTTACT
>NW_009260608.1:2023399-2058315 GCF_000687185.1 Egretta garzetta
TCTTCCTTTATTGTTTGTTCCATGCAGAGCATAGCAGTAAGTAGTTTATGCATGCCAGAAAACAGGGAACGTGTTTTCAAAAATAGTAGGGCTTTCCAAGTTTCACGACATGGATGTTATGAGTGTGACCTAGAAGCACAGAAATTAGTACATCAAGTGTAAAAAGTGTAGTTCTCCCTTTCTCCCTTTCCCACAAAAAACAGTTTTGCTCTTATTGGTCATGCTGTCTGCCACAGCTGGTAGTATTTGGAAAGGTTGGGTTGAAATAGTTAAAACATTTTGGAATGTAACATAAAAGAATTTCCCCCCATCTTATTAGAGAATTCATACAACTGTTTCAACCGTGTGCCTGTGAAGGCTGCTGCATGCTGAAGCAGGGTACTGGAATTCTGTGGAAGATGGCATTCCTTTCAGTTCTTCAGCAGCAGAAAGCTGTGAGATCTGGCAAAATGCTTTGTTTGCATAGACTCACGACCTAGTTGCCTGAATTCTGGAAGTGGTTCTCCCCACTGCGCAGATGGGGACGTCCTGAAGCAAGCATGCTGGCTTGTGCTCAACTCACGAGTATGCACCATTTCCAAATGATGCCTGGTTTGGAAGCAAGAGTGAGAAGCTAGGGTGGAATGGCGGAGAGGAAACGGAAATAGATGGGAACTTCAAGGAGGTTTAGGAGGCATAGGGCAGGCTCTAGAGTTTAAAGGTATCCTTCATTTTCTGTCTCTTCCTAACTTCATAATATGAATTTTTGAAACCTGAATGTTTTCTCATCTCTCCGGCTTGGCTTTGCAGACAGACCTCTAGTAGCTGCAGAGGTGTGGGCTTGCCTTTGACAAGTGTAGGGGCAGGAGTTGTAGCATGTGCAGTAGAACTCATTGTAGTTATTGTAATAGCTTTGCTGCATATATATATAAGCACAGACATTCCATGAAGAAGCCACTTTTAATAATTAAGTACTTTAAAGTTGCATTACAAAATGGACATCCTAATTTTATAATAAAACTGCCCTGCTTGTTCTCTCTAGTCAAGCTTAAATTAATAGATGGTCCCTCTGAAATTTTCAGTTGCCTTTCAGCAAATCTATCTTGCTGTTTTGTGTGCATTTATATATGTATTTATGTTTTGTCATACATATTTAACTTTTGTAAGTTTGCCTTTTAGAACAAGTGCTGATAATCTTCCCTTGTGCATTAGTGATGACAATCTTCCTCTGGCATTAATTCTTCCCAAACAGAAGCTGTACTCAGGAATGGAAACGGTCTGCATTCAGACTTGTTCTATTAGAGAAAGCTAAGCACATCCCATTGTGATCTGTAATTGCTGCCTATAGTGATTCCCCCCCACACACACTATTTTTCTTTGCAAAGAGCTGTTTAAAAATGTTGTTCCTTCAGTTTTTTCCTACTTATTCCTCCCCTCGCTCTCCCCATTAGCCAATGCTGTTGTGCTAGGGAGGAAATAAAACCATGACATGGTATTTCAACTGCTGCAGGGATCAGTTTTTAACTCCTACTTATTGCTTTCCCTTGTGCATTAGTGATGACAATGTTCCTCTGCAGGGATCAGTTTTTAACTCCTACTTATTGCTTGTTAAAGTTTACATTTAATGCCTAGTATCCTTAAGTGAGGCTATTATATTCATGCTAGTATTTGGATCATACTTTGTCTATAGACAGCTGTTGTAATTGACTCCTCCAGCATTGATGAAAAGGTCATGGAATGGATACAGGAGCAAAAGTTTACTTCTATTCCAAGAGGGTTTCTGATAAATGATTAGGGGCTAAGAATCCTTCTACTTATCTCTCCTTTGTTTTGCTATTTTCAGCACTCTTCAAAGCCTGAGTATGTGTAGTTAGGCAAAACTCTTGTATTGAAGCAACTACCTAGTTTTTTGGGAGTTAGAATGAATTTCAATCCTAGTTATACCTGGTTGCACCTGAACAGATGTCTTCTCAAATGGCTTTTATTTATGTCCAGAAATGCAGTGTTACTCAAGGATTTACTGCGAGACTGGTGTTTCACTGGCCAAAGTAGAAACAGTACGCTTGTTTTGATAAGCCTGAAACAGAGGCCTCCCTTCTCTCTCTCCCCACCTCCACATGCTTACAGCAGGTAGACCTATCATCTGTTAGACACTCATCTTCAGGATTTTTCGAATAAAATTATTGGGAAAAAAGGTTATCTCCTTCTTCCTCCTGTGTATGGTTCTGAGACCAGTGACTTGACAAATCCAGCTGTCTGTGCAACAAGAGGCAGCAGAACTATTCAGATTTTTTTCTGGATTTGCTGAGAATTTACAGGTCTTTCTAAGAAACATTAACAGATGAGAGCCTTCTTTCAGACAATAGAAGAAATATTGAACATAGCATTCAGAGCCCCCAAGTGCATTGCGGTAGGTCACTGAATACAATAATACTGCACTATAATCCAGTAATGAATCAACATCAGACTTGTCCCTTAGTCACAGCGTATGTTACCCAGAGCACTTGCTCTTTCCTCTCCCTTTGCATCTTCCCTCCCTACTCTCCGTTCACCTCACATCAAATAGCTATAGGACTAACAATGAGAAATACATTGCCATATATCATCTTTGAGATCTGATCATTAAACATCTTATACTGCTTTCATAGAACAAGTGTGTAGGGGGTTGACATTTTCCTTGTAGTTTGATTTGGTTTTGTTTTTTTTTTTGTCTGTTAAATCTCTGAAGTGCTCACAGTCTATCTAAACTCAAGTGTGTGTCTCAGATTGAAATACTTTATTCACAGCTTTGTGCAGCAGTATAATTTAGCTACTGGAACAAGTTCAGGAGACAGCCACCAAAATGGCTGGAGCAATTCTCCTGTAGGGAGAGGTTGGGCGGGTTGGCCTTGTGAAGCATGGGGAAGAGGTGACTTTGGGATGTATACAGTGGCAGCCTTCCCCTCCCTATATGGAGGCTACAGAGAAGACGGAGCCAGATTTCACAGCAGTGCCTGATGGGAAGATGAGTGGCAATGGACACCACTTGAAACAAGGGGTTCAGACTGGATATAAGGAGAAACTTTTTCCCCAGGAGGACCATGGGTTGTTGGAGCAGTTGCCCGGAGCAGTTGTGCAGTCTCCAGTTTTGGAGGGTTTTGATATCAAAATTAATCAAGCTCTGAGACACCTGGTCTCAGCAGGAGGTTGGACTAGGGATGTCCAATCTGAATCATGCTATGAATCGCTTTCCACTGACAGAAAATAGAAGCAATTTTGTCTGTCAACCTTGATTAGAAGAATGAAATCAAAAACTAGTTGATAGACGTGAAATAGAAGATAAAGCAATGTAAATAATAAAGGCTTTTCTGATACTGTTTGGACAGTTGACAATTGCCACAAGCAATTACAGTGGTGGTGAAATAGAATCAACTTTTGTGGGAAGTGTCTTGAAAGACTAAGCAACATCATGGTCTGTAGCCCCTGAAAATGTTCTGCGTCACTTATGGCCTTTCTGCCAGTGCTTCTGTTTTCACCTCATGCACCTTGCTCTGCGCCTCTGACACTTGAAGAATGGTACTCACTTACTTGAACTTAATGCAGTCTAGCGACAATCACTTCTCTGCCATGTGCAAGTTATGAAGGGTTACGGAAGGGTAGCAAGGATACAGTACAAGAGTAGATGGCACAACAGTTTGATAGACTTTCATCTTCGAGGACCTTGCTCCTCAAAGATTTTTTTCCTTTTAATTGCTACCAAGACTCAGTTAAAATGATATTAATCAATTGCAGAGGAGAAATATGTTAATCTCATGTAATCCTCATTCCATCTCCTGTAGTGGAGACGAGGAGAGGAATGCTGGCTGAGTAACGTATGCTTTAGATTAAGATTGTTATGCAGGGAGCTTGTAGCTAAAGCTTTTTCAAAAAGGAAATGCTTATAAAGTTAAGTGTGTGCTTCTCTTCGAAACCCAGCCGCCTTCTACTTAACTAGCCAAGCTATAGTGGAACAGTGCTACTGAACTCAATATTAAAATGGTATCACTTAATTTAATTTTAATGATAAATCAATACAGAGCATTTACTACTTAGAAAATCTAATGGATCTTGTGCCAGTAAAGGTTACTAATGACTCTTAGTGCATCAAAGGAAAATAACGGTGTGTGCAAAATCGTATTCGATGTTCAAAATCAAATAAGGAAGAAACTGTTGTGTTGTAGAAAACTGTATATTATTTTCCACGAAATAATCACTTGGCTCAAATACACCTAGGCATGTGGCTTAAAGGCTGACCATTCTCTTCATCCTTGGGAGGCCAGATCTTTGCATTTATATATCAATCCTAATTTGGATTACTGATATAGAATATGTTTTTGGTTTACCTCTTTAATAATGTGAAGCGATAGATTCAATTAAAAAAAAAAAACAACACACTTACAGGAGAGAGAGAAAATACCGAAAACAGGACACCTGGTAGATGTGTTTAATGCAGTCTGTCAAGACATATTTAACTTTTATGAATGCTTTTAACAGAATTTTTGTTATCTCTCAACCTGAATATATCTAAAAGGACTGTTGGAAGAAATGTCTCCATAGCAATGTGTTCTAAAGAATTAACAACAGTTGTTGTGCTCAACGGGAGGGAGCAGCATACTTTTATTATCTTTGTTTAATGGCAACCTCATTCAGGCCTGAGGTTTTTAAGTGCTCCCGCATAACAAATGATAAATAACAGGACCAAAGAAGACACTAATATTAACAAGATTACAGGCTGTCTCTCCTTCTGCAGTAGAAATGTGTGCTTGTTTTTTATTGTAGTCTTCTGGCTGATTTTACTCCCTGGCTTGTTTTGGAATACTTCTTCCTGCTCATTGGTTACCAAGAAACTGTTTGATATCTTGGTTTTACCGCTTGGTTACAATTCTTCTGAAAGGAGATTTCATTCTCACAGCGGTTGAAACAATACTTGATAGAGAACCTCTCCTTAGACCAGCACTGAGACCATCGGGAACATTGATTTCTTGCTGCTTCTAAATTTTGTTCCTGTGAGAACATCTTAGAAAATGTCTTTGCATGAAGACAATGTGCATCATAAATGGAGCAGCACACCTCTGCTAGTGGTAACTATCAAAGAGTTGTGCTTTTGCTGACTTCAGACCAGGGCAGCTTTACTTAAGCCTCACTGATGTTGTCTCACATTAGGACAGATGATATCAGAATTACTTCCTTTAATCTACCTTCACAGGTGGCACACATGACTGGGCTCAACCAGATGATTTGTAGAAACCCAAGCACACTGGATGCTAAATTCCTCTCTGTGCCCCCAACTCTCATTGACAGTAGTATCTTCCAGAGGCAAGCTGTTGTGCTGTGACGTGCGTAGCCATGGTTGTGAAAACACCCATAGCTGCATCACATTGTTCAAGAAGGAACAGTTTTTTCCTAAACACCTTCAATTCAAAGGTGTAAGGAGAGGGCTGGATCTGTGTCCTGGCCCTTGCTTCTGTGAAGAAGGATTTGGGACAACCTGGTTGTAAGAAACACAACCCAAAATTAAAATACTGTCTTTGAAAAGTACACCTGGCCCTGCTGCCCATTTTCCTAGATATCTTTGCGTAACAAGTGATAATGTTCTAGCTGTCTGCAATTTAACTTCATATATTCAAAAAAAAAACCCAGCCAGATTTGGGTATTGGAGGCAGAACAACTTTTACAGCTATGAACTGTTGTGTCGTGTTGTGGTGTTGCCCTGGTGACACTTGTATCCTACTGTAGGACATGGTGGGATTCTATACCTCTGGAGAGAGGGTCCTGTTCTATGTAGGACATGATATTACTGGCAGATATATCTAGATTTTAGTTTTCCTGTGAATCAGCTTACCTAAGCATAACTGCAGTGTATCTGCGATCGTCATTCTGCAAGTGGAGGACTTGCGTAAGTTCTCTGCACTCTCCTGCTGTATTAAAATTGGACCTTTTTTTGCCAGGCTTGTGCTTTCATTTTGAAGGTTCTTTCGGGATTTGGGATCAGGGGGTAGTTGTCTTCATCTTCCAGGCAAGAGAAATGTAATGGGCACCACTAGAAGGGTATCAGCAATGTCTCTAACTTTCCCAGCACTTATACAACTTTGAAACAGATGTTAATTAGTAAACGGTATAGCACAAAAGTAGAAAGTGGCTTAATCACTGCTTTGGTTTTTGCTGATTGCCTGTTAGTGATTTTTTTGCTGCAGTTTTGATGTCTGAATATTAAAATTGCCACGAGAGGGGCCCACAGTGTCTTATCTACTTAGCTATTCTTGAATGCCAATCTTAGTATTTGTAATGGCAAGAAGCCAAAACTTTCAGATTTGATTTGGTCTCTGCTTTCTACTGCTGCAAACAGCAAGTGGTTCTGATGAAGTGTCATGTTTTTAAAACTTGAGTAAGCAGCCAAGAATCAGGTCTTATGCGTATGCATCAGAATATATATGTGTGTGTGTATGTATGAATAAAATTCAACCTGCCATCTTTGTGGAGTAAATTCAGCTGAAGCAACCTGAAGACACAACTGGGAAATGGAAGACATTGGAGCTATGCTATCTCCAGACCAGTGTCATTTAGTATTGGCTATTTCTGCAGGCTTCTAGAAAAGCTGTAAGCTTCCTGCCACGGGGAAGAGCCAGATATACTGATGAGAGAAGTTTATACGTCTAAGCACCCAGCAGATAACTTTCGTTTGAAAGTAGTGGAGTTTGATATCCACAATTTCCTTTTCCAGCTGGCTACCTCCCTCCATGCAGAAGTCAGCAGCAAGACTCACAAATAGGGCCAGAATTTTGTCACGGGTTGCAGAAACATGTAGCTCATGGTACAGAGATTCAAGAACATAAAACCTAAACCTTTCCCTTCTCTGTATGGATGTGTACCTTCCAGATCTAATTTGTCAGATTTAGTTTACACAGAAATCCCTGTTCAGTAGGATGAAAAAGCAGCATAATGTCTGTCTGCTGCTTAAATTTCTGCAAGAAACTAATCTTTTAAGCATCTGCTGCCTTTGACGTTATATTTTAGATATATTTTTGATGTGTAATTTCTGTGCTTTAGCCCCATCTTCCCCCCTGCTCCAGCCCCAAGGGATAGATTATATGTAGCACTTCTGTAGCAATCCAGCAAAAGATTGCTACACTGTTCTGTGAGCATGTAAAGCTCTGTTATAAATTCCATCTGTGTCCATGTCAGCAAAATGTGTTTTAAAACACTTCATTAATAATAGCTGATGTCTTTAAACCTTAGGTTAGTCAATTATGCTTGACATAATAGTTGAATATCATTAAATGATTTCATGGAATCAATCTTGTAAGGAGAGGGGGAGAGAGATCAATTTAATTTTGCAGAAGTAATTATCCTGTTAAAAAAGTTACAAAAAGGAGGGGTGGTGTGGATGAAGAGCTCTATGTGCTGCTGTAAATCTGCGGTGGCTTTGAGCTAGCTGGAGTTGCAGCGCTTTGGTTATAACTTGCAAGCTAATTTCTGCTCTCAAAATCCATTTCGGCATTGTGGCTACTTCTGTTTCCACGTGAGAATAAAACTTATTTCAGTGCCCTGCAGGTGATTTCAGCTGCCTGGTGGATCTTCTCAGTGTTGCATTTCTGTGGTGTGCCTAACCTCACACATCTACTTTCTTGTGTCTTCTCCTGTAGAAGCTGTTTAAGCTCCAGCTTGGTGACATGGGAGACAAGATTATAATAAAACCTTTGCTTTTCTGGAGTACTGGGGTGCCTAACACTATTAAATAGGAAGTGATTATCTCGTATGTCATAGGGGAGCTTGAGTTGGCCACGAGAGCAATGTCTCAACACTCAGTAACATATAACCTAAAGTTCCTTTACTAATGAAGGCAGCTATAGTGGGTAGATAGCAATTTCTATTTTGACACACATCACACACTCATACCAATGTAGACTCCTGCCCTCCAGTCCAGTTTAGATGGAGGCCAGGGGCCTGGGAAGTGAGACACTCGCTCTGCTTACCCAGCTGACGTGCAGGGTCCCAGCTGCCAACCTGTCCTCTACACCTTCATAAGGTGCAGCCTTTCACACCATGTCAGATGCCTGGGTTAAGCACTCCCCCACCAAGGACTGAATCTGCTATTGCCCTCTGGTCTCCCATCCCAAAAGTTTTAAAAATGCATGTATTTTGCAACAGGTAGATATGTAAATCTATTGCTTCCTTGTCTTCTAGCATGTACTGTATTATCAGAGCCAGGCAGGTGCAGCCAAGATCTCATTTATTTGGGTGGTGCTTTTGGGTAGGCTTCACACTGTGACACTTACATCTGCAAAAATCTGAACACAACTTGTGGTGTGGGTTTTTTTTTTTTGGTGTTTGTTTTTTTTTTTTTTTTTTTTTTTTACTTTTTGCTTGCTGACATTCCAGGCACAGTTTTTGGCAGAGGGTGCTGCAGAAAAGCTTTCAGAGCAGGCAGGCCATCTGTAGGAATGAGAATCAGCTGCTGAGACAAGAGTGGGCAGAGAGATTTTAATATGATGCTCATTTTCTCAGGACTAAATCAACAGCTGCCTCTACTTTTGAAGCTTGTCTGATGACTTTGAGAATCTGGCTTTTTTTTTTTTTTTTTTTTTTCCTGTGGATGCTTTCCAAGATGTGCACATGGAAGCTGCTCTGTATCCTTAGTAGGATGAATTTGTGTCTCTGTAAATGATGGTTTCCCTTTTTGAAGGCCCAAGGATAATACAGTAGTACAAATATACCAAGTTTGTTTAAATAAAACAAAATAAATTCAAAATATATAAAGTTAGTGGTGGGTGTCAAATTTATAGGTGGGGAATGTACGTGTATCTGTCATCTTCGTTGTATGAAAACATTACTAATGTTTCCAGGAGTGCTAAGAATGAACACTGATGCTAAAAAGTTGGGGTTTTTTCTTGGTAAATGCATCTTGTCGTTTCTACTTCAGATTGTGAATTTTTCTGAGATTTACAGGTTCTGCTGACCCCCACTGGCATCTCATTTTTTTGATTTTTATTGGACTGTTGAGATTTGGCTGAGATTATTTTTAATTCTCCATTTAGAGTACAAGGGATGCATTTTTGTTCAGTGAGCTTTTTTCCCCCCCTTTTTATTTTTTTTTTTTAACACACCCACCTTCTCTGGTAGTTGCTCATTTTAATATTTAGCTTTGTACAGTCGTCATCTGGTAGTAGTCATTTGTCTTGTAGTGCTGAATATCTGTGCTGGAAACCGTGCTGGGGAAAGGCACAGTATGCTGACACCATTCTGGTTTGATCCCCGTAGTGCTGCATGATGGAAGGACGTGCAGGCGGCTTAGATTGGAAGAGTGCCAGAAGCAGAACATCCTTTCTGTATATCGATGAGCAAAGGGGATAGTCAGATAACAGGCTTGTTTCAAACACTCGCTTTTTTGAGTGAGATGGGATTTGTTTTACATAATCGGTGAAATTATTTGAAATCTACAAAAGACATCAAATTTTATCACCTGTCAGCTTCAAGGCATACTTTTGCCTTGCCTGTATGAACTTTAAAACAACTTGGACTGATTTCTGACTCTTGGACTCTTGCTTTGTCTTATGTTTACAGGCAGAGGTTAAGATCTTTGGTCTATAAAGCCTTCCCAGGTGAGATGAAGTTAACTGCATCCCTGTAAAACCTTAAAAATTCAATTGGCAGTGCATTTTCTGTCCAGGTCATTCAGAGGAGAGGAGACTACTTAGAATGTAATGCCACCCACCCTGGGATTTCACTGGGATGCTAAGCATGCTTTATAGAGTTTGCCTTTGAACCACAGGTGTTTGGTATGTGGCCTGTGTTATGGCAGGTCAGAGCCAGAGGGATTTCAGAGTCTTCTGTTGCTGAGAATTAATGGCATAATCCCTGCTTTTTAAGTAGCTGGAATTTACAGTCTTGTCAAGGCAGGGAACGTGGAAGACAACTGCCTCTGTAAGAGCGTGGTGTGCCGAGGGTGGGGTAAAAGGGAACTCGTGTGCATGACTGAGTAGTTTGCTTGCCGATGATACCTTGGCTTGATGAGACTTAGGAGTCTTTCGCTTCTGAACAGCCCCAGGCCCTCTTTGAAAGAGAAAGCAGCATCTTGTACTTTTAGAGGTCACTATTACTTTCTTCTGCTATTTCTTTGCTCCTCAAGTTCTTGTTGTCCGCGGAGGACTTGCTCAACTATGTTATCCCCAATGTATAATCAGACTTTCCAAAAATTACTAGAGTAGAATTGCCTTTCTGTAGCACCCTGTGGATCAGTTCTGCCACTTGCTCTCTCTCTAGCTCACTCCAGGGGGCCAGGTAGATTCTCCATACTTTCTCAGAAGGCTTTGGGAGAGTGTAAGTCTTCAAGTGTATCTAAATATATTTTGGTTTTTAAATGTAGAAATCTATTGGAAGTGGCATCTGTTGAGAAGGAAACTAGACATCAGAGCTGGGGGTAAATTGTGGCCTAATGCTCTCTTATGAGTCAACCAACTTTATTTTTTATTGTTCAGTGGGACTTGACTGCACTATTAGTAAGGTTCTTCGACTGTGGAAGTCCTCTATTTTGTAATCTTGTTACTGCCATTTTAACTATCGAAGCCACTGGAAAGTCTATATTCTTTGTTTCTTCAGTTTGTCTTGCATAATATGTTTATCTGCAGATAACCTGGGTAGTTGTGGCTGCTTCTCTGTCCCACGGTGAACTGCAGTCTTCAGTAAAGCAGAACATTCTGATGGTGTGCTTCCTGCTTTGTGTGTTACTGTCCATGTCTTAGAAGAACTGTTTTTCAGGAGGATTGTGAAAGAAACTCAAGGAGAGTGTATCCTAGTACCTAAAGTGCTCAGGTAGAGGTGGACTCTGTCTGTGGTGGCAAATCAGATTTGACATCTGGGCTTTTCTGCCTGGAGAAGAGGAGGACCTGAGAGTAGCCTGCCCATACTGATGGGGAGGTTATCAGGCAGATGGAGCCAGGCTCTTCACAGCACTGCACGGCAGGATAATGAGAGATGGGCAGAATTTGAAATGAGCAGTTTGAACTGGATGTAAGGAAAAGCTTTTTCCCGCTCAAGGACAGTGAGGTGGAGCAGTTGCCCAGACTGTTTGTGCAGTCTCCAGCCTTGGAAGGTTTAGACCTGACTGGGTCAAGCCCTGAGCAACCTGGTCTGGTCCTATGGCTGAATGTTTTCTGAGCAGGAGGTTGGAGTAGATACCTCTTGAGGTCCCTTTACAAACTGAATTACCCAATGATCTTATTGGTCACAGACCTTCTGAAGACAGCATAAGGCAGGTGCTTGGTTTTCTAGCCTGCAGGGTTCAAGGGTTTCATTGTGATTGCTTGTGGGGAAGTCCACGTGGCCTTCTCTTGGTAATTGGACTCTGCCTAGGCCAGATAGCATGGCCTCCCTGCAGGACGCTGTGCCCAGCCTGCACTCAGTGAAGGGATGGGCAACGGTGGGGGTGCTGTGCTGCTGCAGCACCCACATAGCCCATGGGAGGATGTGCTGGGAGGGAACCTGTGCACCCTGGGGAGGGGAGGTGGGAGTGTGTGTAGCCCACATGGCCAGCGTGCATGGGTGCAGGTGATTACTGCTTTTGGGGACTGGTTACAGAAGGGTGTTTACATATTTATAGGTGTTCATTAACATTTTGTAAGTGTCTAGTGTTGTGGTTTATCTGTTGTACTCCTGATATTGATTCTGAATATATAGTTCTCTGCTTCCCAGTTAATTACATGTTAATAAATCAATAAGGCCCTTTGATCCTGGTTTGATTTAAGTCACATGAGCTGAGCAGTTTTTTCCCGCAACAGTCACTTTCATCTTCATCACTGCGTTTTTACAGTGATGGGACTCCAAATTGCTCAGTGGTTTTTGATGGTCCTGTTTACACAGTTTTATTCAGTGAGCATCCCCAAAACAGTAAGAGGATGTTAAATTTTGGAAGATAAACTAGACTATTGATCTTTTAATGACAGAAACACTTGCACAGAATAGGAACAGTAGGTGTCTGCAAACAAATCCACTTTGCTCTCCATTTTGTCCTCATGGGAAGTGATCTTTCTGCTAGTTTTTCTCTCAATCAGATTACCTGGTAGTGGCTCTCTAGCACTGCAAATATTACAACACGAGGATGCAAGGGGACTGAATTTTCTTTTTCTTCTTCACAGGACTCTCCCAGTCTACACTGATGCTGTAGGGTCCAATTGAATGGGTCTGACTTTCTCTCTTTTTCTCTCCGTATCATCTCTGCTCTGGGAAAGTTTAACCCATCCTCTAAACCTGACCCAATTTGCAAGTAAAGAGGAGACCTTTTTCTGTAGTGATCAGCTGCATCTTTCCTAAAGGAGTATGACACAGAGTAAATTAAAATGTATAAATCATATACCATCTATCACAGCAGTGTTTCAATTTTTCTGTCTGAAAAATATTTTTCTCCTTTTTTCTTTAGAGTGAGAAGGATAAAAAAATTGACCTATTTTCTTATTTTTAATGGCATTTTAGAATAAAAAAAATTGTTCATGAAAATACCCCACATACACTAATTTTGAAAAAGTTGAATTTGCTGTTGTTGCCCTAAGGTGATTTTTTCCAAGCTATTTTTAACTCTTCCCTCTAATTTTTGTATGGCATTATTTCTATTGATTTGTGCAATGTGGTTTTTATAGCTTCCAAAGTAACCAGACTTTTGCTACAGTCTGAAACTGTTGATTTAAACTAAAATTATGGCCCTGTTCAGTTAATGGCTGTAATTGTGTTTTAGAATTTACTTTATATCACAAAGTCTTTGCGGTGTTGCAGAAGGAGCATTTATCTTCCATGAGCTGTGTTTTCATACGGATATGCTTTTCTATGCTTGTATTTAAAACAGTTCTTTAGTGTGTCAGAATTAACCTAACATTTGGAGTGACATGTTTAGGCATTTGCAGTAGTTATAACAGTTGCAAAATACTTGGATTCCAAAGTAATCATTGAATCATTTAGGTCGGAAAAGACCTTTAAGATCACCAGGTCCAACCGTTAACCTAGCACTGCCAAGTCCACCACTAAACCATGTCCCTAAGCCCCATGTCTACACATCTTGTAAATACCTCCAGGGATGGGGACTCCACCACTTCCCTGGGCAGCCTGTTCCAGTGTTTGACAACCCTTTTGGTGAAGAGATTTTTCCCAATAGCCAATCTAAGCCTCCCTTGGTGCAACCTGAGGCCGTTTCCTCTTCTCCTAGGGCTTGTTCCTTTGGACAAGAGACTGACCCCCACCTTGCTACACCCTCCTTTCAGGAAGTCGTAGAGAGCGATATGGTCTCCCCTCAGCCTCCTCTTCTCTAAACTGAACAACCCCAGTTCCCTCAGCTGTTCCTCACAAGGTGTGTGCTCCAGACCTCTTACCAGCTTCGTTGCCCTCCTTTGGATGTGCTCCAGTCCTGCTGGACACACTATTTCTGATACAATGAATACTGTATCTTCCTATTAATCAAAATAACTTTTCTAACTTTTTCATATCTGAGTTAAGGGGCTTGCGTAACTATCACCCACAGTGTAATATGTAGTTCTACTTTTATGCTTTCCTATTTTTAGTAGGTAAAATCAAAGATCAAAAGACTTCCTGAATTTTTAATGGTGGGCTTTCTTAAAGGTTTGAAAATCACAACTTTGGTCTGCAAAAAAAATGGTGAGCCTCAGGTTTATTATTGGCATGCCTTCCGATTTTTGAGACTTTAGGGGTTTGACTTTTCAAACTATCTGTAACTCAGGGCTAAAAGCATTTTCATACTGAAACAGAGATTTCTACATAGCTACATGATTCTGCACAGGAGGAAAAAGAGAAGTGCCAAATTTTACGTGTCTTTCAGTGAACACCTGAGTTGGTAGAGTTCTATTCAGTGTAGATAATCTGTGCCAGCCTATTTAGCCTGAGGGTCAAACATACTATTTCAAAAAGGACACAGGACTCACAATCAATACCTTGTGGCCAATCAGCTGCCCTGCTATGCTTCTTGGGCTTGATCTTCCTCTCACTCAAGTCAACGAAAAAATTCCCAATGACTTGAAGACGTGTGAGATCAAACCCCTTATGTGAAGTTCTTTCTCGTTCTTGTGCAGAATTTAGCTGGAACAGGTGGGTGTATTGAGCCTTTTTGAAGTTTGGAAAGGTATTTTGTTGTGGGGTTTGTTTGGGAGGTTTTTTGTTTGGTTGTTTTTTTAATTCCAGCAAGCATGGGTAAACAGGAATTCTTAGATTCAAATACATCAAAAAGGATTAATTTCCCTTCTGAGAGTGGAATCCAAGATATCTGCTCTGAATGCACAAAGAATTATTGCTTGTCATAGGAGGGGCAAAATGGCAGCATGGACCACAGCTTTGGAGTTAGAATATTTCATATCATGTCCCTGGAGAAACCGTAGCATGCAGTCCATCCTGGTGTGACGGTACACAAATCTGTCTGTCCGTTATGGCGCATCATCAGTGATGGCAGGAGTAATGCATTGTGGGAATTATTTTCTGTTCTGTGTTAGCCAGTCATAATTCAGTCTAAGTAATAGAGGGAAACATTTTACTACTACAGGATGGTTTGCTCAGTACCTCTGTTGTCTAATCATGTGAGCAAATGCAGCCTGGATGATTATACCATGTAGGAGAAGGTGCAGCACTCTTGCAGCACAAAACCAAGCACTTGCTAACAGTCACTCATGTAGATTGCCTTGGAAGTTTAGTACCATCTCAGTAAAACTGGCACATACGTGCTGGATTCTGCTGCCCCTGCTTAGATTCAGCTGAACTTTCCTCTGTTGTTTCTATCTGAAACTCTTACGAACTGCCTAAGGAATCAAGCTCAGCTTTTGCTATGTGATAGAAGATCCAATTTAGTAACTGCTTTTGTGATAAGTGTTGGCATCCTTTACCTGTTTAGGTGAAGACTACAGTAATTTATTCTTGCATTTCAACTAAATTTGCATTAGACAAGATTTTGCGCACTTAGTTTCCTCCACATTCATTCATCCTTTGGCAATATTTATATTTCTTTCTATACCTTGGAACGTTTCTTTAAAATCTCTCTGTAACATTCATCTATTTTCTTGAGAGAGAATAGAATAAAATTTCTTAATGCTTGGGTTAATGAAATCACTGGCCAATGATTCTGCATGAAAATGAGAGAAAAGTCCTGACATCATAGCTTTCAAATGCCAGTGCCTGCTGCTGTGGCTTGTATAGCCAAACAATTTCTTGATACATAAAAAGCCTTCTGGGATGCAGTGAACTTTGCAATTGTAAATTGAAAAGGTTTTAGATTTGCATATAAAACTATTTATAAGTTGTCTTATTCAAAAGTGTTTGGAGACTAAAACAGCGAAAGGCATCTGTGTGAAGGTAACTTAAACTGGACCAAATTCCTTCATTGCCTTATTTAGAACTTTCATTAGTGAAAGAAAGAATGTGTTCTTTGATCTACGCATAATATTCAGAACATCTCATTTATGGAAAGAGAAAGACCATGTTCAACTGACTTTCTATACTAGCTTGTGGGTTGTCATCACAAAACGCTATGCTGCATTTCTTTCACCTGTAAACAAATAAAGGACCTGAAGACATTTCAAAAGATATTGTAGGAACCTAGGATACTGATAGTAGGTGACTAGGAAAAATATAAAGATCAAATCCACAAGATTTCTCCTTTGATTGCACAGCATGAACTTTGGTTGTCTAGGCAGTTTGTTAGGGATGCACATTCAAGCTGGTGTACCTGACCATATCAGGCTGCTGTCTATGCTTAAAGTTTTCCCATGTTGTCTAAGAAGGAACACTGCCTAAGCCTACAGGGCCTATTTTAATTCCTGAGCTAAGCTGCTACTTGCTTTTGGCTTGTGGAGCTTTTAGTATGGGGACGCTATAGTCATGGTTAACAGGGTGAGAGTTTTCTACTGGCAGCTTGACAATTCCCCATATCCCTACCTTCTGACACAATTACTCTTCCCTCCTCCGTACGTTCTGCTTAGAAGTACTTTTATTATTTTTCTCAGTCCTTCACTTTTCTTGCATATTATTGCAGACTGCCAACATCTAGCATGCTGCCAAATGAGCTAGCTGCAAAGAAAAGCATATGGACAGCCTTGTGAAAACAGAGGGAATAATCTCAAGACCACAGTTTTAACAACAGTACCAACAGCATGTACTGCTACAAAGATTTTGTGAAGTAGCTGTTTTCACTGGGGAGTCATCAGCCTTGGCTCTAGTGCTAGGAATAAATGAAATTCTTTGAGCAGTGACCAGGGTCTTAGCATGCAGATGTCCTGTTTTGCTCCTTTGTTTAGCTGAACTCAGCAAAACGCCTGCCTACAGTTCACAATTCAGAAAGCCCCTTGCATTAGACGTGGAAGGAATTAGAAAAATTTCAAAGTTCTTTTAAAATTGCAGCCCTATCTATTTAGCAATGTATTTCAGAAAATGTTCTTGTAAAATTCAGGTGATCTGTCTTGAGATAGAACCCAGGTGATCATTGTAAATGCAGGAGTTGGAAAACTTAAAGGCTGTTCCAAAGTATTGATGGCCATATTTAATTTTCTTAGGTGGGGAAATTGTGGCTTGGTGAAATAATAAATGCCTGACTCATGGCAATTGCAGTTTTAGAAAATCATGCATTCTCTAGGGTGTTGTAGGCTGTTTAAATCAAAATCAATCTCTTTGTAGTCAAACTTAGTGAGTTCCAGATTCTTTTTTTTTTTTTTTTTTTTCTTTTTTCCTCTCCAACTGTTATGGTCATCTAGAGATACCCAGAAAGAGATTAGAACATGATTCATTCCAGCTAACTGTTAGCTGGGTTTTATTGTGGGTTTTTTTTGTTGTTGGTTTTTTTTTTTCGCTTGTTTGTCAGTCAGTCTGTTTGGTTTTGTTTCAGTTTTCAATTGGAACTATGATGACTGGGATTTGACTTTTGCATAATAACTTCAAAAATGTCTTTTCCATGACTACGTCACTATGAAGTATTGCTTATTGGGATCTATGCCTCAATTTTTTTTTTATTAAAATTTGATTAACCAGAAAGAGTTTCCAATATTATCTCTAACTGTTAGACTTGTTTAAAAATTAGTGTTTCCTGGAGCTACGTTTACCTACTACAGGTACTCTGCCTGCAAGGTCAGTTTCCTGGAAACTGTCCAAGGCTGCGTGGCCATTGTTTTGTAAAAGATCTATTAATATTTAATTTTTTTTTTCTTCTTATATTGATAAACAGATAGTAGAAAAAGCCCCAAATCTCAGTCCTTTGTTACAATGGGTGTAGAGTGAACTTGGAGCGTTGGAGTATATAAGTCATCAACTGGTGGTTGATCAATGATCATCTTGCTGCCAAGTTTGTCTGGGTTTGCTCCACAGGCTCGTAGGAGATGATGCCTACTAATTTTTTCATGAAGGAAAAATTTTAATTGGACAATTCAGTGGTAAAGATTTTTTCCAAATCCATCTTCAGCTAGACCTTCATTAATGACATGTTGGGAGCTCTAACCATATTTCCTATAGTTCATGTAATGCCTCTGTTTTACTTTGGAATTTCAGAATGAAAAGGATTTGTCTCTGAATTGACCAACTTAAATATTATTCATGATTCAATGCTTTAGCAAAAGTTCTATTAGGAATGAAGCCCAAATAAATCTGCAACTTCGTGTTCCTTTAGCCATGATTTTAAATAAAAAGTAGTGTACTCAATAGAAGTGGAAATCATGAGACTGCTCATAAGCTTTGCAGCTGCAGAAGCTCAGTTAATGGAAAAAAAAAAAAAGAAAAATGGTGTGATGCCACAAGGTCACAAAAAGTAAATCTCTAATGTGCCAGTCATGATGGGAACATTTGTCTTTTGACTGTTGGTGTAGAAGGCCATCAGCTCTTAGGGCACTGGCTTCATAAGAAACCCCAGTATTGTAGAGCCATGCTTGCTCTGGAGGGGTGTGGGTCTTGTGGGAGGCAGGGTCATTCACATAGCTTTTAAGCGTAGCTGTGGTAAACTGTCTTACAGACAGCTCTGTCTTTTTCATTCTGTCTGACTTTTGGTTATGTATTTCTCCACTGGCCTGTAATGTAACATGTAGACCTGACTTAAGGTGGTCAGTGAACTGGCAAGAGTGCAAGTGTTTTTAGCAAAGATGGCACCAGACTTTTCTTGGAGGTGCACAGAGAATGGATGTGTGGCAGAAGACACAAATTGGAATATGAGAAATTCTAGCTCAATATAAGAAAAAAAATTTTTCACCATGGGGGAGGTCAGACACCAGAGCAGGTACCAAAACTAGTTTGAAAAGACTGTCTTTGGTGATATTCAAAACCTGACAGAACAAAGCCCTGAACAACCTGTTATAAGTAGACATGCTTTGAGCTGGGACGTTGGGCTAGGTGACCTCCAGACAACCCTTCCAACCCGAGTTAATTTTCGACTTCCTAACAGCTGAGTGGAAGGGTAAGGCTTCATAAGCTATAGCAGGGAGGGTGGAACAAGTCCTTTAAAATTCAAGTGGCATTCTTGAATGTAACATGTTCTAGCAGCCAGCTCTTAATTAAATAGATCTTTCTGCTTTTCTGGTACCGACACCTTGCAATTATAAACAAATCCTCCATCTAGTTTGCTTTGTTCTGTTTCCCCCTTTTTTCTTCTTTCAGAGTCTAGCAAATATGAACAGTGATGATTTTGGCTTTCATAAAATTATGTTCTTGGCAGCTCAGAAAGAGAGACAGGTTTGGTTGGCAGGTTGCTGTTCAACGCACGTGAAGTTCAGACATTAGAGATGGTTGATAAAAATGAGTAAAACCCAATTACACAACAGAAAACAGGGAAGGCATGTTTGGCTGGCAGTGAGAGCTCCATGGAGGTCAGTGCTCTGACCTCTTCTGTTTCCAGCCAACGTCAATGACCTAGATGTGGGAAATAAACTAATTGAATTTGCTGATGCCACAAAATCAAAAATTGAGGTCACTGCTGAACAGCAGGTAAAATTCAAAACAGATTTAGATCTGCTATTTAAGTGGTCTCAAAGAGAGCAAATGAAATTGTATGTGTACAAGTGGAAAGTAATACACATTTGGCTTCAAAATAAATTCATGAATACAAATTAATGGGATTGAACTAGAGTGGGAGAAAATTGAAAGTGACTTTGAAATAATAGCTCACACGCAGTGCTGTCGGGCCATGTGACAAGGTGGTGGTGCGCCTTCGAATGTCAAAGAGAAGATCCCTTAAGCTTCCTTAGTATTTAAATAAGAGCCTCAAGGGAGTGAGTAAGCTTCAGCAGCGCGGTGATGAGTGCAATGCCATGAATAACTTTTCCTTCCTGGCCTGCTAGAAAGACTCTATGTTACTGTTAGTCAATGGGGTGTTTGTAAGAACCTAAAGAATAAGGACAAAAAGCCCACATATATATTACTGGGGAGAAAGGAAAGCCTTGTCAGGGAGTTATATTGAGGACAGTTCCCCCCTTCAGTCAGTGTTGGAGGCCCTCGTGGAGGGATGGAGCACAGCTTATTCTCCCCTTTAAAAAGGTCCTAAACTGTGTAAACTGATTGGTTTAACTGGAGCCATCACCATTTTTCTCGCAAATAAACCATAGATTTCCAGACACTCACTAGGAACAATCTTCTTTGCATCTCTGAAAAGTATTCTTTCTTGGAGACCCAAATGCTGCAGCTGCTTTTGTCTGCATTTTGTTGTATAGTTTCAAAGGAAAGCAGAGCTCTTGAGATGAGTTCTGTTCTCTAAACAAGAAAACACAACATATTTCTTGGGAGTTCTTCTCTTGCTGCACTCTGACAGTAACCTGTTTCTGTCAGAGCATGGCACGGCACTGGCACTTCCTAATAGGTAGCTGTTGTTGAAGCTGCTGTCAGTGGTCAATAGCAAGCTAAAAGCTTAGTGCTCCTGATGTGCTTCTGAAGTGTTGCTGTATGTTGATTTTTTTGTCTGTTTGTTCGTTGGTTTTGGGGGTGTTTATTGAATTAATATGTTACAGCTTATACAGTTCTTCTTATGCAACTTCTTTGATTGCTCAGCATTATGCCTTGCTCTCTGGGTGCCACACCAGTACAATTACCTTTGCCACTGAATGAATTTTCACATTAAAAGTAATTTAGGTTTTTGCCCCTTCTGCTTCAATTAGAAAGTTATATCAGAATATCACTGCTCTAGGAAGTAGAAACTGTCTTCAAGCACTAGTGTAATTCTGGTTGTTTACTCTCCGGTTAGAAATGCCTCAACCTAATCTATTTAAACGCTAATTTCCTATTTTCCCTTCTGTTTGCTTGTCCAGTGATATTTACTTAACTGCCTGTACGAACACAGCAGCTACAAACTGCCTGTGTGTTGTGAGGTTAAATCGATGAGAGATTAAATCTCCTTTCCATTCTGTTTCTTTGAACCTTTCTGGCTTCTTCTGTGAACATGAGCGGTTGGGTGGCTGAAACTTCAGGCACTGCTCCAGGTGAGGTTCACCAATGTATCATGCAGTCAGCTGCTTCTTTTCTTATCTCTGAGACAACCACGAGATAGTTGACAAGACCTCATTTGTTTCTATCATCACTGCAACGGATTTAACTCTACTGGAAAAATCTATGAAATGCTGTTTTGGGGCATCCTCAACCTCAGTTAGTTCCATTTGACGAGTGCCTGCTGTTTTGCTGAAGGTTGTGGTCACATCATGACTTTATACCTTGATGTATGAAAATAAACTCTGTTCCAGTCCTTGTGATCATCTTGTCTTTGTGCAACGTTCTCCCCGTTCTCTGTTGATCATAACTTCCAGCTTCATCTCACAAAATGTTTTTTGTTTTGGTGTCCGGGTCATGTGCTAGTAGAAATATTAAAAAAAAAAACAACCTATCTCTACATCTCTCTTTTTGATAATCGCCACCTCTTCCTAGTCTGGTATCCCTGTTCAACAGGGAGTTTCCGAGCTCCCTGTGGTTATGCGGCAAGTTTGCATCTATGGTATAGGCTTACCAAGGATTGCTATTACGTGTGGTCTGCAAGACCTAAGACAAAGTCGCTGACTGTCTTTTGCCGTTGTATTGGAGAGAAGGATGCAGGTAAAATTCAAATGCCCAGTGAGCCTTAAGAAGGGAATTGATACCCATCATATTTCCCTCGTATCTGCTGCTATAACAAAAGCCAGTCAGATGCTTTATCAAAGATTATACAGTGTTGTGGAATTTAGTAGTAAATTTTCAGTATTGTTTTTTCTGTGCAAAACTTCAGAAACATGTATTTCAGTTGGAGCTTTTAGCAGTGGAAACATTGCAAAGCCGTACGTCGTGTTCCTCACACACCCAAATCCTTTGCATCTGAAGAGTTCAGGTTCAGATTGTGTATGCAATGTTCATCTCCTATCACAGTGAAGAGAACCCAATGTTTGTGTTGCTGATTAACAACTCAGGTGTGTCTGTTTTGAAATAAATTCTGCAGATCGAGGACACATATAGAATAAGTAATAGGCTCTTAAAATATGGTACTTCATTAGCCCTTTGGGATACGGTAGGGCTGTCTGTAATTACTTGTGGAAAGCACAAACGATTGGAGCTGTTGCTTCAAAGTCTCACAGTTGAACCTTGGCTCCAGTCGGTGGCTCAGGATCTTCTGTTTAATATGCATCAGACCAATACATTAGATTTCTGAAGGCTTTGCAGAATATCCTTTCCAGCTCTTAATTGCTTCTTCTATTTTGACCTCTGCTGTGGAAAGGGTTTCATCCCTATTTCCAGAAACTAGCTTAGGTTCCATCACTGCTTATGTGATAGGTTTAGCCTTTAATTGAATTTTAAATGCCAGTGGCTCCATCTGACCTGATCTCCAGTAGTGTGTTGCAATCTTTCTAGTGCAATCTAGTCTCACAGAAGCGAGGGAAAATTTTTATTTAAAAACAGACAAGTGTCTTTTTTAGTATAGGAGAATGAAACTTAGTTATGTAGAGGAGGTAAACAAACTCAGAGCATCTCAGAGCACAGTTAGTTGCTCTCTGTCGAGTCTTGGTCAAAAATGTTTCTCTGTATTATTTACATGCTGCTTCTGTTCTGTCTCCAGTTATTCCTTGTTAGATAGGCAAATCCGGTTGCTAACTAGCTTTTCAACTCCATAGTGATCAGTATATCACCTAATCCAAGTTTGTGTGTGTAACTTGATAAGAACAATTCACCAGCTATCTCTGATACAGAATTTGTAAGCTTTTAACTGTTTGGTAATATTTTATGAATATTTACTTTGGACATATATCATATTTGTGCATAATAAGGGAATAATGGTAGGGAAGGCCTGTCTCTCCACGTTTCCTTCTACTCCTATCCCTGCTTCTCTACGTTCATTTGCAGTAGTGGACTGGGGAAATCCTCCCTTAGAGAAATAAAGAAGAGTTGCAGCAGGTAATGTGAAATGCCACATATCAAACCAGAAACATCTTGCTTCTTAAAAAAAAAAAAAAAGTCAACTATACCTAGGAAATGTAAAACGTGTTGAAAAACCTAGTGTGCTAGTTGCCATTGAGGGATTAAAGGCTTTAGGGCTTTTCCTGTTGAATCAGTTCATGGCATAACCATATGATTGTATAACAATTGAGCTAAAGTCACTTCTATCTGAAATGGAGTCTGTATGCAATTATTTTTACACGTGCCTTCCGACTACTGCATCCTCCATCACTTCAGTAAGTGCATTTTGTTGACATAGTAAATCAGACAGGAGTCAGATGGGTAATGCAGCCAGCTCCTACCTGCGCAGCTTCTTTCGTGCCCCAGGGTGTGATACCAGGGCATAAGGAATAAGTAGATTTTCTGTTTGTATTTTTTTAGATAGTTTGTGAGTTTGAAACAGACTGCTGGGAGAGCAAAGTGTGTGATCGTGCAATAACACTTCCGCACAGAAGACTATTAGCTTTTCCAGGAATCTAAGAGCTGGTCTTTTTCATTAAAAGTACTCAGTTTTCCCTCTTTGATTGCTGACACTGCTGTATTTACTGTATCCATTAAGTGTGAGGGGAAGCTCAGCTGGTGAGTTTGCTAATATAATAAAGGGAAATAGTGCAACTATCCCCATCCATCACTCCTCCTTCTGAGACTGATCCACTGACCATGAGTTACAGTGATTATTTCTACCTCCAGGTAATTATGCTCTAAAGCACCAGTCATATGCAACTTGCTGTAGCTCTTTGTGGATTATTATTATTTTTTCTTACAGTGAAGTGTGTCGTGCCCAGAGATATGGCATATACAATTTGAAAGCAAATTAATACTTAAACAGCATGTTAAGATTAATGTTCCTCTTGCATTATGGAGTGCTTTTTAATTCCCCTTGGAACAGCTGCAAATGCAGTTTGTACACAAATGCATTTGTTTTTGCTGTAGAGCCAGTTACAGTAATTTTATTCCAAATGTGCTTGGGCTACTGTTAAGGAATGCCTCTTGCAACGAATACTAAAATAGATAAGAGAGGTGATAGTTTAAAGGATTAGATCGTGTGTGTATAGGTATTAATTCAGATTTAGTGCAGAGTATAAATGCATTCCTCGCTACAAATAAGAGAACTACATCAATTCCCCTTAAGATACACTGGTGGTATAAGATGAAAGACATATGCTGCTCAATGTTTCCTTGTGGGAGAGGGCTCAGAACCGACCATTAGAGTGGGATTTCTCAGGATGGTGTCCTGTGCCTGCACACAGGCAGGGTCCCCTTGGAGCCAGCAAAACTTGTGCATCTGTATCTTAAGTGCAAAATATGCCCTAGTGTTTGGGTTTTTCTTTCTACTTACTGAACTCTGAATTCCAAGATTCTAGACTGATATTTTTGGGCATAAAACCTGCCTTTTATCTACATGAAGGATCCAAAAAGAAATCAAAGCTTGTTCTACACTAGGTTCCTTACCACTATGTCTATGATGTAAACAGAGGCTCTGCAGCTGCTGGGAAGTTAGGATGTTGACCCACCACACTCCATATTCTTCTGTTTAGTTTTGTTCTCTTGCTTCCTTCGCCCTACTCCCTGCGGCACACACCTTAGTTGGATCTACTATTGTGGTTCAGGTGTAAACTTGGTTTGTTTTCCCATGTCCTACACAAACAATGGAAAGCTTTGAGCTACATGTTCTTTTGGTGTCTGTTGATAATACAAGCTAATTTTGCATTTGCAATAGATCAAGGCAAACTTTATGTGAACTGCAAGTGTTACACTGCTGTAATAAATTTGCATATCACAGCTAATGGAAAAACCGTATTTCTTTCTCGTTGAAATCTATGAAAGTTTTGTATTCCAGGAGGCATAGGCAATTTGACACGGGGTCTATATGTATTGGCCCTCTTTCCTTTTTTATTACCCCTCCCCCCGCTTTCATTTATATTGCTCTATAAACCAGCACCTATATCAATGTCGAAGTGCTCTTGAAGCACTCGTTAAAATGTTAAACTTTGGCTATTGCCTGCAAATGCATCGTCCTTGCAAGGAATTATTTTGCTGTGTGAGTGTTTCAGAGTTTGTTATTTAAAGGGGGCAGATACAGATGCGTGCACGGGAGCCCCCTGCTTCAATGTTAGGCTTGTAACAGCAGCTGTCCGGTGGCTGTAGATAGCTTCAGCAGCAGATGATGTGTGGTGGAAGAGTAACAGGTTGCAAGTACAGGGCGTGCTTTTGGATTTTAATTTCTAGGCTAGAGTTCAGAATGCTTCTTAAGATGATGAACTGTTTCCTGATCATAAATGCTGTTGCAAAAACCTGAGGCATCTGAAAGCATCACGTGGCAACTGTAACGTAAATAAGCCCAGGCATCTTAGTGTACTTTTGAGAACCTTCTTCTTTCTGTGATGCTTTCTTTGATCTGACAGTAGGTTACAACTTCATTAAGTGGTATTAAAGATACTAGGGTTAAATATGAGGAAAGATATTTTAAATTGATAGGGTCTGATATACTCATCACCTAATATTTATAAACTCAAACAGCCTTTCCTGAGAGAAGTCTTTGATTCTCTCTGAGTCCTGGGAAGTCAATGGATATTGCAACTGCCAAGTATCTCTTGAGACCAAGTGCAGTAAAAAGTTAAACTTGAAAAATGTATTGCATTTGTTTTGCTGGTGATGCAGGAGCGCCCCCCCCCCCCCCCCCCCCTTTTTTTTTTAGCTCAATGTTCTTCCTTAAAAAAAACCAAACTGAAATAAAAGAAAAACCCACACCAAAAAAAAAAACCAAACCCACAAAAAAAAATTTGTCTCAAATGTTAATTTCCATGATTGGTGGCAGGTTGATTTGTAGGAAGGTTAACTTGGAATTTCTCAAATTTGTCCACATTACAGTTCTTGTGAAACCTTCAGCTTGCTACCTTACTGACACAACCCAAGCCCTCAGAGGTCTGGCTTTCTGTCACGGTAACAGTATTGCAAGTACTGCCCGCTCATGGCATCCTTTGTTTCTCCCCTCAGGTTTCAATGTGAATGTATGGCCACACAAATGTGGTTGAGACTATAGTAAATCTCTGGAGGCTTTCAAGAGAGCCTTTGCATTAAAATATATGGAGTTTTAGTAGGCTCAGTTTTAGCCATGTTTGAACTGCAGAATTTTCAAACATCCAGTACGTAAGATCACGTTAAATGGAAAGCATGTTCCCTCATATGCCCGAAATACCTCCAAAGTATGATGGCAGCTGTTTGAATGTATTCAATTTGCAGGAAATGCTGCAAAATGTTCTTTTTGAGATAGCTGTGTTGGTTTTTTATTACACTTTGACTCTTGCCTCTTTCTGTTTTAGCTGCTGGATGTATTTATATCAGAGCAGACGCTTGCCGCGTGTGAGTTCAGCAATTCTTCCCACTGGGCTGTTTCTTAAACTCCTTGGTCCCAATCTGGTAGTCAAGAATTATTCCTGTTCATTTTGAGCTTTAGCAGATTACATCCTTACTCTTCATTGCTTTACACATTCACACCTCTTCCATCCCTTATCTTATCCCCACCAATATTTGTTTTTTTTCCCCACCAATATTTGGGTTTTTTCTTCTTCTTCTTTTTCTTCCCCTCATCTCACCCCTGAGAGGTTTGTGATTTGCAGGCCTCTTTCACCCTCACTTTGAAAAGGAATCTCTGGACCTTCAGGACCTGTTTCAACACAGAGAAGTGTAATTTAGAAATGCAAACCAAGAATATCTCTGAACAGTTAATGGGGAAATTGGGCTTCTAACAGCAGAAACTGTCAGTATTGACATCTGGAATGGAAAAACTGAAAAGTATCCTCAACTGTATTCTCTTGTTTCTCTTATCCCTTTTAAATAGTCACATTGTTCTTCCCTGTCTATTTCACTCTTTTATGTGAAAATATGCATGTATATAAAATGTGTGTGTATTGCTCTATATACATATGTATATACACGTATTTGTATTATATTCCATGTAGTCACATTACAGCAGAGCTGGTCAAAAGAACAAGGAAAACAGAAGAAAATGAAGTATTGCATCCTGTTTCAAAAGGAGAAAATTTCCTGTGCAAAGTACGTTGCTGCTTTTGAGTGTGTGGGAACCAGGCATATGCCTTAGCCTTCTCTATTTCTTCTGCTCTTATGCAAATAAATAAAATAAGAAAAAAGAAGGAAAGAGAGGCAAAATGGTAAAATGGGGCAAAGGTGAAAAGGGTGATTTCATCTGTGGAAGATAGTCAGTGGTGTAAATTTTATGGTATCTTGTATGTTTTCTAGAAATGTGGTTAGCTTGTAATTGGTTTTGGTTTGTGGTTTTTCTTTTTTCTTTCTGAAACGGTCTTTTAGCTGATCTGAATAGAGAATAGGTTCCCTTGTTTTATTTTTGAGGTTTGGTTTTGGGGGGTTTTTGTCTTGTGGTTGTGGGGTTGGGTTGTTTTTTTTTTTTTTTAGCATTGGCCATTTCTTAACTTTCTTCTGACGCTTTGTTCTATTCCTGCTTTACACAGCAATTACATCAACAAACTTTATGTTCTTTGTCCAACTTCTGTGGGCAAATGCATCCTGTTGAAGTGATGTTTAAACTGTTCTCGATGAGGTACAGAATTTGTCAAAGCTATAATGGTTTTAAGAACACTGACCCCTGTCCACCCCATACCCTCTAAAAGGCAAAGAGGCCTTGTGAAAAGCAGTGATTTTTCCCTTGTATACCTCAGATATAAGGGAAACAAAACTCATCTTTGCTAGTTGCTTGCTCTTTTTTTTTTGTTTGTTTTGGGTTTTTTTTGGGGTGTGTGTGCTGGTTTTTTTTTTAAGAAACCTAGGGGGTTTTATGCACCAAAATTGCTACAGGTTTCCTTTGTTTCAAGTCCTATACATGATATCTTTTATTTCAAATGCAACTGAGCATGGTATTCTATTATGAATTTGGTCTGAGGAAGAATTTACTTTTCACAGCTCTAGCAAAGAAAATGATGAGGCATTCATTCAAGAAGCAGAACATAAAATAGACATACTTCAACTCAAGCCATTTCTTTTCAAGTCTATGTCAAAGTTGAAACAGTGGGTTCTCCTACAGCAAACCATGTTAGCTTTTGCAGTCATAAATACCAGTGCTTTGGAACAGTTTCAATTCTCCAACTCCATAAAAATGATGAAAGGAGACAAGAGAAGAATTTTCCATTTAAACTGGTGCTGTATTGGTAAAACAAACATGAATTGTAATTCTCCTGGGTTATCTTATCAGTAATGTTTCTATTTGACACATTACAAAGCACCGAAATCTTTTAACTATGGTCAGATAGATGCGAAAATATCTTCAGATAAATATAAAGGCCAATGTCAAATGTTCTCCTACAGGTTGTAAATAATGACGAGTGAAAAATGGTACCTGCAATCACTTGTATGTAAACTTTCCTTGGGCTGTTTGCAGTGGTACCATTGAGCAAGGGCTGACAGAGCAGCCCTGCAGGTCAGGATGAGTCTGAGTGCAGAGCTGTCATGCTTAATGCCCTGCATCACTGCATGTGGATGACACTTTGCCTCTGACATAATTCAAGAGTTTCCTCACCAGTCTTTGGTTGTTACAAGCAGCTAATGTACTTCCCTCCCCCAGCCCCTGCCCTCCCTGTACTTAGAATACGTATCAAAAGATTGATTTGACTATTTAAGGTTGGTAAAATCTAGTGGAAATGTTTTGATAGGAAGAGAATTAGCCTTTCGAGTATGACATTAGCTAGTGGAAGAGAGAGGCTTTTAGATGTGCTACTAAAAGGGATTGTGCTTAGGGCATGGCAGCCTGGATAGGGAGACACTGAACATCCACCCTTTCTGCTTCACACTTGGGAAGAAGTGAAGATGTGAACAAAAGGCATTCAGTTGCTTACGTCATCCTACTAGAAGCTCAACGCAGTATGATGTGAAATCCCCTATCCCTTGCATGGTAACATTAAATACACTCTTGGGAAGAGAATCAGTATTGTTGTTTTACTGGGCGGGAATTGATGAAGAAAGGAAAGCCTAGAAATAGATTTGGCCAAGATCACCCAGGAGGCTGTTGATAAAGCTGGGAGCAGACTCCATATCTTCAGAGTTAGTGTGCACTGCTCTTACAGAAAATACCAAGAAAAATTAGAAATGCTTACCAGAGAAAAGACATTTGATGCAAACGATGCTACTAAAACTTCATGGAGTCTTTCTCATGCCAATTATTCAAATAACTGGGAGATACATAGCTTTAAAAAAGGGGGAGTGGGATAGGGTTTGAGGAATGGTACTTTATCTTCAAGGGAATATTGGATTATTGGCAGTTCAGATGAAAAGAAACTGGTCAGGCTAGAGATTATTAATCCTTTGTAGGCCTGGACTGAACAATTGTCTGAATATCTGTCAACAACATGGGGGGGGGGAAAGATGGCGGTATTATCTGCCCTTAGTAGAGTTTTCTAAGTAAGGCAACCAGTACATGGCATTAGTGATGTCACGTGATTACTATTTAGTAACTCTGTATTTGCTTTGCTCTCCAAACTTGATAAACTTGATGAAGAAAGTAGGTAGGGTGAAGGTAGGGAAAATATTATGAGTAGAATTATCTGGCTATAACTTTAGAATTAAACCAGTTACACCAATTTTAGTTCAGTAGTCTACATCTAATCCTTCTCCGCAACATGAAGGCAGTTTTTCAAAGTTAAGATCAATCCAGAGCCCAGCTGAGAAGGTGGGAGAGGTTTAACTGTGTAAAATTTCACTTCTGAATCTTTAAGAATATTTTCCATCCAACTAAATAATACTGTTTTGCAATTATACAATTCCCTCTTTAGTTGTAAAATAATCCTTTTGTTAAGGGGTATCTGTAAGAATTATTAAAGACTATTTTTATTTTATGAAGCTGTAGGTTTTTAACCTATTTTTCTTGGTTTAGTCTCTCCAAAGCCATAGAACTGAAATTACAAGCTTAGGGTGAGTGAATTTTTCTTCTTCCTCTAAAATTATTTTAATTTTTTAGATACAATTTCAGAATCTCTCTAAATCCTTCTGGGCAGTGAACATGCTAAAAAAATATTTATTTTTTTTCAGTCTACATTCATTTTACTTGCAACTGATTTCTGAAGAATCAGCATAACTAAAAAAGCTGGGAAAGCACATATTTAAGTATGGGTTGGTGACCTAATATCACTTGCTGTGCTTTGTTCTTTACTGGGATTATAGGAAGTTGCTGTTTAATTAGGATGCTGGCTAAACAGTGCATTATAAATTAAGCTAATTGATTTCAGCAATGGTTTAAATCTCATGGAGTTTGAGGTTTTGCAAACCTTGCAAACTGTTTTCAGAGCTCAGAATTCATTAAAGTAGACCTTAAGCTTGTGTTGGGGTTTTTTTGGTTGTTGGTTTGTTTACTTGTTTTTCCGTAACTCTTCCTTGGAATTAAAGAAGCAGTGTGAGAATGGATTAATATGCAGAAAGCGAGGATGACATGCATGACTGACTATCTCTACACGAGAGATACTGTGGCTCATATCTGCTGCTGCTGCTCCAGATGGACCATAGATGGATTGCTGGGAACCCTGATTCCAGGCTGCAAATCTATGGGCTGGTACCACCTCTACTCCCAGCGTATTGTGCCTACTCTGCTGGGATGGTGATGTGCTCTGGTGATCCCATCATGTCCTGTGAGTACGAGGGACTTGTTACGAAAAGCAGCTTGGTTTAAGTAGTGCTGTCCAACTGAGGATGAAGTCACTGTGATTTTTTCCACCATAGCATGAGTCCACCAATACTTCCTTACCTATTAATTCATTTATGTAATGATTAACAACATGTGTCTTCAGGTGGTGAGCAGACTGACTTACCTATTTCTAATGAAAATATTAACGTGAACCTTTCTGGTAATAATATTCCTTGTCTTATCGTACCTCAGATCTGCTAAGCTGGCAGTCTAGTTGACTGTTAGACCTGCTTTTAGTAGAAGACTTCCTAGATGAAGGATCTAGGCCACTGCTGCTCAGTAACCCCACACTAGATGAAGTGCACACCTAGGCTATTTAAGTGATGTGACTTGTGCTATCTGTCAGCCCGTTCAAAGCAGTTTACAAGAATGAAATAGTTGCCTGCCACCATAAATTTCCCAGACTGAAGATCTTTATTATTGCTGTGCTTTTCCTCCTCTACTTCTAAGTGCTCAGGTCTTTTGCCATGCTCTATGCTGTTCAGTGTTTTAACCTTCCTCTATTGTTAATCTATCATCAAATGGATTAAAACTTCTGGTGTGTGATGTACCTTACATAACACTTATAAAACTGATTTTATTTTTTTAAATTAATGTGTGTGGGTTTGTGGAGTTTTGTTCCCCTCTGGTACTAATTTTTTAGTGCGTATCATGCTCCTGTGACAATAACAAAGCTATTTTACAGCTGGGGGTAATATAAGGTGTGGTTACCAGGTCTCCTCTCTGTAAGACCACTCTGGGAAAAGTTCAATTTCTGGCTTACCTTTAATTGCAAGATAGGCTCCATTTCTTGTAGCAAACCATGACAGGGAAGAAAACTTCCATTTTCAGCTGGCTTTTTCACTTTGTAGTCGTGCAAAAATGTAAAATCATAAATGTCATGAGATGGGAGGTGTTGGAGTTAGGTAACCTGTTTTGATTTTTTTTTTTTTTTTTTTAATTAATTTATTTGTGTGTGTAACTCCCCAAAGACTGCTCAGGACATATTGCTTTCCTGAGGAAACACTCTGCCAACAGTTGGTTGTACAAAAGCAGACCTCCTCTGCATCTGCCATTTGGGAGAGTTACGCTCCCGTGTACATCGTCTCTTTACCTGGTCTTACGAGCACCAAGGCCACTGCACAGGCACGTATTTCCCTGTGTGAGAAGTGAAGCTGGAAAGTCTGGGACTTGCTGCACATGCTGCTCTGCTTTTGTACTGTCTAACATGCCCCACCTGCAGCTTGTCCAGCAGCACAGGGGGCTGCCCAGTGCACAAATGCTGCAGTCCCCCCCAGCAGCAGGCAGGTTCTTGAGTAACGATGTTAAGCCTGCGTTGGTAATGGCAAAAAAGCTCATGTCTTGCTACAAGATAAACCATTTGACTTTGGATTATTTGTAATTGGTCTGGCATTTCTTTGTTTCAATTCATTTTTTCCTCTTTTAAAAAAATGTAGGTTAAAAAAATGATGTTTGGGTATGAAACCATGTAATTATGCTTGTATTTTTTTGCCTGTATCTTATCTCTGGTAGCTTGCAAAAGTAAGATATTAAACAGGGCATATCATAGCATCAGAATAGAAGGAATGTAATTCAGTGGTGCTCAGAAAGGTAGCTTAAAAGAATAGATACAAAAATATAAAGAAAAATGATTCTAGCAATGAGGTTTGGGTATTGAAGTGCAAATACTGCTGTGGAAAACTGACTAATGGAGCAATGCTTCAGAATGCTGAAGGTTTCTTAGCCTTGGTGCATTTTCAGTGAGAGGAGGAAGAGAGAGTAGGTAACCAAAGGCAAACAGTGATAGACATTGTGTTTGGCCATGTGCCTCAGAAGTGAACCTGTGGCCAAATTTCCAAGTGCTGTTGTGCATGTTCTGTGTTATCAAAGGATTTAGTTTGAACGCACTTATTTGCCTTTCTAAATAAAAATATCCCAGCATCAAATACTTGTTTTGTTTGATAGTAGCTGATGAAAATGCATTAAACTGAAAAAACATCTTCCGCTTCATTGTTAAAAGAGTCAAAGTAATGTGTAAAACAAATTATTTCTGTGTAATTTCTAATGGAACAGAAGTATTGGGAAGCCTTTCAATGCTGAAGAACTTAAACTTTTTTCTTTTTAAATCAGTAACTGTAGAAACTACTCATAAACGTCAAAAATGTTGATGCACAACAGGTATATTTTTCCATGCTTCATTTTCTTCTGGAGTCCAGACAGAAGAACTACCTGTTATCACTGTAAACGAAATCAAAATTAAACTAAAGTTCTGTGAGAGCTGATTGGAAGGTAATTGTTATCACAGCTAAACAAGCTAAAGACGTCCCAGGCCAAGAAAAGTCCAGACCATTTCTGAGACCTAGCATGATCAGGTCAGTAAGGAGCCTCTGACCTTTAAGCAGCAGCAAAAAATACTCGCTGTTATAACTTCTAATTTTCTTGTTTAGAGAAAACAAAGGAAAACAACAAGCATGGAAAAAGTGCTCTTTAGATGTTTTGTTGGAGATAGAGAACCATAATAACATGTTTCCTAATTTTGAATTCTTCTAAAACAAATAAAAATACTTTGTTAAATTGTTGTAGTAATAGACTGTGTAACTGTACACAATACATATTTCTTTACCCTTTTGCTTTTGGGAACATAATAAAAACCAAATTAGTACCAAGCCACAACTGTAAACCTCATCTTTCAGTGCACCCACCTCTAGCTAAATGTAATCTTCTTATCGCTCTGTCTGGATAGCTCCAGAATGTTAAACAGGAACCGATCTTCAAGGATGCATTTGCCATCAACTTTTAATTTGAAGGGTTCTTAAATCTGAAAAAGTGAGCAGTTTGCAAATTGATTTGGATCAACCAGCTCTAAGTTAATAGTTAGAAAACATTTATTTAATAGTTTGAGCACTTTAACATCACATGCAATTTCATTTCCTGTTCCATCTTGTGATGTTCCAGTTGCCTGCTTCACCAGTTCAGCTGCTAGTGAAGCATTCAGAAGACTGGTTTCACCTGGAGATTGGGCTTGTATTTCTTGCTATATTAATTTCAGATTGTATTCTATGGTCCTTAATATTTTAAATATTTATTTTACTTTTTTATACCGTATTGGAAAATCATCTTTTTCCCCTCTGTGGTATAATCATAGATAGATTCAAGATTATGCTTTAAAATATAACTGCTTTCCTGACAGAGGTACTCCTCCTTCTCACAGAATATAGGCTTGTTCAGTGATTAAAAAGGTTATGTTAAAAATTCAAGAAATGCATAGTGTGTGAGGCAATAGAACTGTAGCTTCTGTTAGTGTGCTTATGTTAAGAAGGTTAATTTTCAAAATATGCACTTCTGCTTTCATGTCAGTGAAACACTTCAGTTCTGTGGGTTAAGATCTATATGAAATTTACAAAATCGTGTGCAAGGTTAACATTACATAATTTATTTTTTTTATTTTTATGTGAGGAAGCTAAGTAACCAGAAGAGTGGTAGAGGGAATTCAAAGTTTAACTGTTATAATTTTTAAGCATCTTCAAATTCTGAAAAAGTTAATTATTTAGATGGCTAAATGTATATTTAATTGATTAATCTGAAGATGTAGTTAGGAAAAAACCCCCCACCAACAACCTATGTTCGATGGAAAACTACATAGCACAATGAAGAACAGGCTTCGTATCTGAATTCTAAACCTACATGGAAATTGTGAGATTGGCCTTTCTGCCTCTGTATATACTTTCTCTCCCTGCTTTGGCAACAAATATCAGGGCTCTAAAATGCTTTTGGATCATTGAACATGTACCTTATAGAAGGGGTTTTCTTGCTCTTTCAGTGAGAAAATGTTTCTCATGAACTTTTTTCCCCCCTCTAATACCTTGAAGTGCATTGGATAGTTAGATCTCATTACTAAGTACTGCTGATTTATTTTCCTTAGGTAAAATAGCACCACCAACAGGCATTCTGTCACTTAGTATGATCTTTTACCAAGGTAGATTTCTGCTTCAACATTTTGGCGACCCATTTCTTCTGGAAGTGTTCTCCTATAAAACTATATAAAGCTAAGTAATTAGCTTTATAGAGATGATATTTTTCTGTGATGCATATTATAAACAGAATTCATTAAAGGACTCGTATAAAGGGTGAATTTTATTAATATTTTCTCATAATAATATTTGTTTTGCTTTTCTTGCTAATGAACCACACAAGAAATGGCATTTGTCATGAAGAAGAAGATTTTGTCTATGTAGTGGGCCAAATGTAACAACACAAATCACCTATAGGTGAGGCCTCTGGGGCTGATAAAAACGTCTTTTTTTTAAACTCTAGAAAGGAGCATCCAGTAAGCAAGGGTACCTGTAGCAGCTGCCCACTGATCACCATTGTGGGTGCTCATAGAATGCCTTTACATAGACATGAGCAGAGATTTCTGGGTTTGCTCTGCTCTGACAAGGTGTACTTTCTAGTACAGACCAAGCCACTGGTGTGTGGTTCACCTGTCTAGTCTTGGGACAGATGTTAGCAACTGCATACAATCAGCGGCTAAGTCGCATGACAGATTTCTTCATTTTTCATGTTGTATTTTTCCACAAAATCTCTTGGAGGCTTCTTTTTGTGTAATGGGATAACCTTGCATACCATTGTAATAATTAACTTACGTGTTTTTCTTATTCATATGGAAGTTGTTCTGTGCTAAATATCTGGCAGATTCTCTAGGGGAGTTTCCTTCTCATGTCTTTTTTAGTTATTGAGAAACTATGTTTGTCTTCCTTATCAAGATAATAAAGCACTTCAATAACTCCACTTTATAGATTCAAAGCAATGCACAGTGTTGCCTTTTAGACCCCAGCAGGTGACC
>NW_009260608.1:2058333-2062973 GCF_000687185.1 Egretta garzetta
CATACAATCACACAAAGACTAAACTTTTTGAACAACAGAACTTGTGGAGCTTGGTTTGCTGTGGGCTCTCCCCTGCATGTGTTCTGCAGTGCCTAATAATGAGATTGAGCTTACCACTACAGAGAGCTTTCTTCCCTGTGAGTGCTTATTTTAGTCTTTCCTTTACTTGCAGCCTGTTTTTACAAATCTTTTAAAAATATCTTTGAAATCATTGCAATGTCTTTTCTAGGTTTAGTTGAAAGTACCCAAGGATTTCCAAAGCCTTTTAAGAGAAAGAAATGAATACCAAAAGAACGATGATTATATAAACCTCTCTTACACTGCAAAACAAGCCTGAGAAAAAGTACTTTTGTTATATTTTATGTTGGTTCCTCAGCTTCAGTTACCTGCCCGGATCTATTGAAGATTTCTTTATTCTGCTCTTTAGAAGTAGGAGACCATTGCGTGGTTGTAATCAAAGCTTATAATTGTTTCTAGTTGTCTTTGGATAAAGTGTGACAATGTTATAGTTGGTTTGTCATCTTTAGAGGTAAATCCACCAGCATTTGAGTGTTTCAGATGTTTGGGCAGGCCTCAACTGAAAGGATGGCAAACCTTTCAAACATTGTCTTCATTTGCTACTTTACTGCTGTCATTGTTCAGCAAGACTGGAAAACCTGCGGATGCACTGTCCTGCTCTGTATACTGGTACATAAAGAAAAAGCAAAATAGGCAGGCTCTGGTTTTTGCCCAGACAGAACAAACAAGAGGCTCTTTGCTTCATTAATTGGACTTCACCAAAACTGCAAATGCAAGTCAGTAGTCCAAAGATGGACTAATCTTAAATGGACTTTTTGTATAATAAAATATACGTTGGAGTAACTTTGCTTGACACTTGATATAGACCATAGCAAGATACAAATTACAGAATAAAAAAAAAAACAACCCAAACATTTAAATGCATCTGAGTATTTGAACTTTGGACACATATGTAATCAAACAAGTTTCTTTCTGAAGCAAAACAAAAAAACTGATATTCTGTAGGACAGAACTTCTTTTTCCTTCCAAAATTATCTACTTTAGATTTCTTGGCTCGATCCTTTGTTATACGTGGGGAAGGAAAGGGATTAGAGTGTTGAGTTGTAGAAACCTCACAAAAGCAAATCAAACCCATGTTTTGTTGGAAAGAAGAGTATGGAGATGCATTTCTGTCAGAACAAAGAACTAGAACGTGGCATTTTGTCCCAGCGAAGGTACTGTTTCACTTATCTCTGAGCATCTTGGTTTGTTTCCTTCCAATTAATTTATTCCTTGAGCAGCAAATAACTCATTTCTGTAATCCCTCTGCAAGTGGGCTTTCAGAAGATGCTCCTGTCTTGTAAAGAGCAAGCTGGTTTTTGTCGCTTGTACCGTAAACACTACATGCTTCCCTCAGCCCTATTTTCTTTCTAGCCTTATTACTCTTCACAAGCATCCATCTGCACAACTCTCATTTAAAGCAAACGAAGCAACTGGGGACTTACTTTCTAGGGAGACATGAAGACTCAGTCATACCTTGTGCGTGTCTAGCATACTGTGTACAGTCTACCATTTTTCTCTCTCCTGTTTTACTCTCTTGGTTTGTTGGGGTTGTGTTGACAGGATTATTAACATTTGAGGTTTGAAAGGTCTGGCTAAGAAGGTAACGATAACTGAAGGAACGTTCCTTTTGACTAAAAGCTAACAGTCTGTGATTGTTTCCAACTCCCCGTTTCTGTGCTAAGACAATACTGGGTGTACCACCCCTGTAGGCTCCACCAAGATTCATCTCTGTGTATTGTCACCTTACTGTCTGATTACTTTTTAGAAGTGTGGCAGTTAGAAAGCTACGGAAGGAGTCCATCCTTCCCAGAGATGGATACCTGGCTTTAACACCGAAATGAATGTTTTTCCTCACAGGGGAGCAGAGGGGAAAATGCTGTCCGAATGTCCTCTCCCTATGATCAAAGCTAATAAAGCTTCTGTCTGACATGTCCTAAATCGTACTTGTGTTAGTATGGACTTCGTGTCCCTAGACCCTCCAACAGGGAAGAAACTAGTTTGAAAAAATAATTTCAAAATAGTTGACTTGTTGATCCCATGATAGACTTTGGTCAGAACAATACTTAAATGCCCAGCAAAATATTTTTAATTTGGTCTGGGAAATTTTAATAAATGGAAAACCAAGTGTGGGTACAATACATACTTCTAAAAAGTAATTTTGGTAATTATGTCTAATTACTCAGAATTAAAATGTGTTAGCTGCAGATAATTATGTTAACCTTGTCCTTTCAACTGCTTCCAAGTTCTGTTCAAACTTACAAGGTTTTTGGGTAACACGTCAAGGTTTTGCCAATTCTAATTTGCTTGCTTGTTCATAATTCTTCTACTTGATTTCCCCACCTATTAAGGCTCAATTCACAGTATAGTTTAGGTTGGAAAGGACACCTGGAAATCATCTAATATAACTGCTTTGCTCAAGCAGGGTCAAATAGAGCAGGTTGGCCAGGACTATGTCCAGTCAGGCTATCAGTCTCCACAGATGGAGACTCTGCAACCTCTCTGAGGTATTTTAAAACCTGAATAGACACAGGCTGAACTATATTCAGAATAACTGAAGTAACAGGGTTTTTTTCAGATACTTTGCAAAGTTTGCAATGAAGATGATGTGCGGACTGTCTTACTGGAAAATTAGTAAGTCAAAAAAGAACCCCAAGAAACATTGGCTTTATGGAAGAATCTTGGAGGCATCTCCCTAGGGTGGGGGAGAGTTCAGTGCTTTTTTTGGCACTTTGCTGCTTTAGACTGATGAATACTTGGAGAGGTATTTATTCTACACTAGTGGAAGATGTGAGTTAATTTAACAATAAGAGGAGGAAGTTAAATAATTTGAAAAAGAAAAGGAAGTTACCATTCCGAAGTGATTCAACAGGAAATCAGTGTAAGTTGTCTCTATTTTGTATGTTACAAACCGAAAAGCGTAGGATTTCCTTTTTCATCTGACTAGCTAGACCAGTGTATAGTGTCATTGGATATTACTTTGTCCTTTCAAATTCACCATGTAAAGATTTTAGCTTTGTAGCACGTAGCTAATTTGAATACTTATGATCGTACTCCTTCATGGGTGAAACTTATTAGTTGGGGCGGTAAAACAAGTACACCCATAAGGTTGAGGGCATGAACACCAGTCAGTTAGAAGCTCTCTAATTACCAGGACTTGTACTGAGATAAATAACCTTGTGCTTCTGTAAGTTTATTGTGTCCTTTGTAAGGACAGTAAAGGTGGTCAAATTATGATGCTCTTAATTTATGGAACTAAGAGCTGGAGTACAAGAAGGTTAGCTTACTTGCCCAGAAGTTATTCAGATGAAAGTGGTGGAGGCATAAAGAGAACTGTTTGCAAATATAAACCCAGATTTTGGGCAGGTTTACATTTCAGTCCACCTTTAAGGTAAGAAACTTGGGAGCTCTTAATGCTCCAGGAAGTCCCCTGGTTGATCAGTGTTCTGACCTTCTCAAAAAAAAAAAAAATCAAAATAAAATAAAAAAAAAATCTTGTTCAGAAAGGATGTGTAAAACATGTCTGTCAGTCTGTCAAGCATCTGTTAAGCCTGTCAGACAAGCCTAGGTTCAGAGAAAACATGCAAATGTAGCCTTTAACTGTTAGTTAAGGTAAGGTACAAAGGAAAAGTACAAATGGTTTTTGAAAAAAAGAAATCTGTTCATATTTAAGAAAAACATTTCAGTTCGTACTTATAAAAGTGGTATATGTATTCACATATGGCAGCAGAAATAGTCTATGTCCTGAGAAGTCCATGAGCCTGTAAATTCAAGCAACCACATGCTCTGTGACAATTTCAGCCTGAAAGGAGCCACTTTATTATCAAATTCAAAACTTTGAATCAGCTTGATTGTAGGGTAAAACCAGTTTTATTGAGCCCTGTTTTGGGCTGGGGTTGGACTAGATGACTTCTAGGGGTCCCTTCCAACCCAAAACATTCTATGATTCTATTATTCTATTTATTTTATTAGAGTGTGTTCTCTTTCTCAACTAATGAAGTGAGATAGAAAGGATTATGTTATTTTATGTTTAAGGTAAGGTGGTTCCTTGTAAGTAAATGCCATGTTGATCACAGACACTAGCGTTAGCTCAAAATAGGATCCAAACAAGCAAGTCATCATCTCTTCAGAGCATGTTTTAGCCTGCAGCATTCACTCCTGCAAGAGGTCACACAGTGACAAGTGCCTCCGTTTTTAAAGAGGGCTGATAATATTATGATAACTGGTGTTGTTTCTTATTAGGTGAGATAAAATCATAACTTATGCTTTGGGATAAACACAGTTTGAAACTCAATCCTGATAAGCAGAGAGAATTTACTGTGCGGCTCTTTGGGAGTAACTGTAGGATGTTCAGAGGTACAGTATTTTTCTATAGTTTTGGTGCTTTCATTTGTTATTCTCTATGAGGACTGGCAGGTCTTTGAGTGCCATACCACTTGTATCTGTGCCTTTCATTTGCAATATGAATTAATCATTAGTGACTCATATATTTGATCTCTGGCATACATTATCACGGATATACCAGGTGGAAATTTCAGTCATCCTTAGAAGTGGTAGATTATTCAAGCATACATTCCCCCCTC
>NW_009260608.1:2062984-2069796 GCF_000687185.1 Egretta garzetta
TTTTTTTTCTGGTTACCTTAGCTTGCTGTGGATACCAACAGCCGTGTCACCAAACATTCTTCATTGTCAACAAACCTCCATGTTTCTTGAGAAACGAGGTGTTGAAAGCAAGTGAGGCATATCACAGGGTTTGAGATAGGGACCCTGATCTTATAAACCAAAGGGTAACAAACTTCAATTAGGACAAAACCAAAAACTTGAGATTTTTGACTCTGGCATTTTATTAATCAGGATGAAAATGAGACTTTAAAGTGTGTGGGGGAGTTCGGGGGGGGGGGGGGCGGCGGTGGCAGGGAAGAGGCAGGGAAGACAGAGGGATGGACTAGCTCAGGAGTCCACCCTGAACTCATTTTCACGTTTGGCTTCCCCACAGTTTATGGCTGATTCTAACAATATTTTGATGAAAAATTCTACACTGAAATTTCAAAAGATTTTAAAAAAATGGTCATCTTATTAAAAAAAGCTTCTGATTTCAAAGAACAAGTATTTTGAACTCTTTTCTTGATGAATTTTGCCAATTAAATTTTACTTCAGATTTAGTGCCTTGTGCAAGGAAACATTCACGCTCTCTCTCTCTGCCGCACACTTATATGGTGACAGAACTACATCAATAAGTTGCATCAAATCATGACAAGTCAATAACTGAATACTGAGTAATTTTTGTCAGACAGAATTATTTCAGGTGTATAGTTCAATTATGCATTTGGGGCTCTCTCTTAAGTGATTATTGACAGCATTTTATGATTGATAGTTCCTGCTTTGAGGTTTGTTGATTAGCTGTGATGGGTTCAACAAGTTGCACAAAAAGTTTTGTCTGTTCCTGGATCAGGTGACTGCTCAGGTACTTCTGGCATGAACACTCACACATGAGACTCTGAAATGATCTTTCACAGCTTTGTGCCAACAGGGGGCCAAAGAAGCTGATTTCTCCTATTAATGCCTCAGAGAGGCAGGGACTCTCATGGCTTTGTGATTCACATTGCAGCTTCTTCTACTCTTGGTCGGAAAAGCATGGTTGCTCAAATGCTGTCATGAAGTGAGCAGAAACCCGTGTTGAGATTCATTACAATGACTTAGTGAAAATAGTCAAATGATTATTAACAGCAGTGGTTGTTCTAGCTTTGTATGAACTAGTTCTAGCCAGTATGAACATGAAGCACATTTCTCGTATTTACAACATGAGCTTTCATTTAATTTTTAGATATAATTAAATAGGTTTGTTGTGATATGTAATGCTTTATAGACTTTAAGTTCTGACTGCCTGATATAGGCTGATTCATTAATGCACTGTCTATATAGATGTGATCAATGTGGAGAGTCTCCTAGGAACCCTGAAACCATAACAGATGATGGGAAAGACAGAGCTGTCAGGTTTGTCAACTACAGCTTTATTCTCATCTCTCATTATTTTAAAATATTTTTTTGCGAAGGTGTCTGTGTTCTCTTCCCTGTGCCCCCTTTGAAAGCATGGGCAAAATAAGGCTTAGTGTAGGGGATCTATTTTTTTATGTAGGGTCTGATCCCTATTAATTCAAGCAATTAGCAACCCTTGAGTCATGTCTGTCCTTTTCTCATGCAGAGAAATTGATTCATCCAAAGCAGCTAAGAAGTTCCAGGTTCAGAATAAAAATTATTCTATAACATTGTTTATTTAATCTGTGGAACTCCTTGCTCCAGGATGTTGTTGGTGCTAAAAGCTATTATGAATTTAAGGACAGACTGGACAAATTCATGACAGAGAAATCCTCTGAGGTCTTTGAAAAATGCCTAACCACAAATTAGTGGAGGAGCATTTTAAGTAAATATTTATATGTACCTTGCCGTTTCCTTGTATCTGTTAAGCATCTACTTTTGGTTATTGTCAAAGGCAGGCTATTGGGATAAATTGGTCTTTGTTTGACACACTAGTGCTGCTCTCATAATCCATCAAGATATCATCCTGCTTGTTTTGTAGGCTATATTAAAAATAGTCTGGCCTTGTAACCAAAAACTTTACTTTGGGGGAAAATAATAAAACCATAGGGTTCCACTCTTAAAGCATGCCTGTATTGGTTTTGCTTGTTTGTGTATTTTTATTGTTTCAGCTATCTTATTCCATAATAACCATGTTTTAATTCATTCTTTATAGCTGACATGATGGTCAGGTCACAAAATGACCATTTTCAGTTGTCTCCAAATGCCTATAAATCAAAGATGTGTTTTGCTAGTATCTATCAGTTTTCCCCAATGTAATAGCAAATACAAGATAGTCCTTGTAATCTTGTTTTCTTTCAGTGGTAAAATAGAAAAAGGCTAAAAAGGATTTTGAATATTTTTTTTAATGGGGTGAGCTATGCTCTTTTGTGGGGGCTTGTCCACAAAAATTTAGAAAATAAGTGTATAAGTTTCTACTTAGTTGGCACCTCCTGTGCACCTATCCAATGTTGGCCCTTGCAGGAAAAACAGAATAAATTATGCATAGAAGATAACATTTTCTTAGCTGTCTGTGAGCTTGTCATGATCTATGCAAGAGATGTTTAGCCAGGTCTTTTGCTTTTAAAACCTTTATGATAGATGTTACCCGAAATCTAAATACAGAAGCAAATTAAAAAGACTGTTCACTTCCCCTAGGAACACAGTTTGCTAAACAGAAACACTCCTACCATGAAGGTAGTCAGCATGTAATGTTTAAGTAGCAGCTCAATGATAGTAAAATTGGACTTTTAAAGCAGCATATTTTCAGCTAAACCACAGTATTCCTATGCAGTTTTGTTGGAAACATTCAGTCCCTTTCAATGCTCCCCTTCCCCTGCCCTAGCTTTGTAACTCTGGAAGGCTCTACAGCGTGGGAGCTTTGTTTCCTCTCTACCCTGAGTCTGGCCGTAAGCATCAATCTCTGGTGGGTGAGGTGTCTGCTTTTAGCTCTGTAAACTTAAAAATAGGTGTCTCTGCTGAAGACTGTGGAAGTTTTGCTAAGTTACAGGAATCTCTTTCCTCTGAAAGTTTGCAGCCAGATTGAAGGGAGAGAAAATGCAGTGTGGTTTTACTTGCTTGCATGCCTGGTGCTTTTGCGCAAAAATGTTTTGGCTTTGTGGGTTTTTTTTAGTGTTTGTGGGGTTTTGGTGGTTTTATTGTTTGCTTTTTTGGTGTGTTGTTCCCCCCCCCAAGTATTTGTGGAGCAGCAAGTCACCCTGTAAGAGAATGGCCTGAGAGAAGATGGGGGATAACGCCTGCCTCCTGGGTTGTCTGGTCGGAGCTGTGTGCAGTGGGGAGATTGGGCTTTAGCAGACTGGTATGGGCTTTTCTCATCCTGAACATCAGCTCTTTGCCCTGTCTGTACAAGACAACCTCTCACTAGAATCCTTTGCAATCCTGCACAGGGGGGTCTGCTCAGGCAGGTATTTCCATCAGTGTACTTGTCTTGAGAGTAGTTGCTGCTTGGTACAGTTTGGGTTTGCTGTGTGCTTGCGTACTATTCCACTGTCCTTCAGTTGCTGTGGCCTCCTTGTAGTCCCTAGCAACCACTTTGGTATGACCTACACTGTCTGCTAGGCAGCTAAATACTGTATTTCTTTTGAGTTGGCTGCAGTGATGTATAGCTTTATCGCATAAATAATGCATTGGTTTAGCTCAATTATTTGCTATATCAATGCCTGTATGTTTAAGGAGAGGTAATTCATACATACATATTTTTAAATACGGTCTTTGAAAACAACCATTAAGTTTTAGCATTTACCTTTATTATGAACAGTTGGAGGCCTTATATCGCAAGCTGCAATTCACTTCTTATAAAAACTGACTTAATAACTTTCTGTGGTATTTCTCTTTCCTGGGAAGTGCATACTATAACTCATCTGCAGAGAAGAGTAGAATCTGTGTTAACATAACAAAAGGCATGCACAATACTCATGTTGCAAATTTTATCCAAAAATTGTTTTAAAAATTTTCTGATGTAGTGTCTAGTAAAACAACCACTATCAGAAGGGAAGATGTTGCAGTTAACACTGTCTACGGATTTTTTTTATTTTTTTTTAAGATGGTCATGAACAGCTCTGAACAGGAGGGAACTGTGTGACTCTGAGTGTATAGAGGTTTGATGCCCCTGGCTGATTTAAGCAGATGCGGGAAAATTTAACCTGTTTGGTATTGCTAAATTCCCATTATATGAGACCAGTTACTGCACAGAGCTTGAGGAACAGTGCTGAAATGTCACTACATCCAGGATCATCCGCATCCGTTATAAAGACCTTATCACCTAACAAATTAAATGCGGAGATGTCACTAGAAACAAAGTGGTGGCTGAAGCAACTTTTGAACTGTATAACTTCTGGGGCTTTGGGTTGGTATCTGTCATGACCCATACTTGCAGGTGAGAAGAAAATGGGTGTTTTTCTAGCAAGATTATTCACAGGCAACTTTCTTGTGTTAAAAGAATCTCGGGGTAAAATTAGAATAACCTGAAAATTTGCAGCAAAGTGTTTTCCTACAATTTCAGATTATCTTCTAAATTTTTGCCAGTCTGAGACAGACCACAGTATTTCTTAACCTCTGGCTTTACTTTGCAATGCAAAAAAAAAAAAAAAAAAAAAAAAAAGGACGTAGCTTTTAATTTAAAGAGAAATAAGTCTCTATCTTCATATTCTTACATTTATAATTTCAAAAATGTTATACAGTCTTTTCTGTTTCAACCTTCTTTGAGAAATGTGGAGTTCAGGGCTTTTTTTTAGACTGCTCTGTTATAGTTCCTCAAGCAAAGTAAAGGTAAACTAAAAATGGAGCCTGACATGTTCTAAATCTAGATTTTTGGCATCAAAAGAAAGTTTTATTCCTTAAATTCAGTAGAACAACATAAATTGCCATTTCTGAAAAATCTAGCTGTTTTTTCTTCAGATGTCAGAAAACAAAGTGAGATAGTGAGTTTCTATCACCAAAATTCACAAATTTGTGTTTTCCTTCAGTACAGCCTCCTACCCAACGATGACAGGACAAAACAAGGGTAATAAAAAGTAATTTACTGTATTGTCCAAGTTGCTTTTCTCCGAGGAATTAAAATATTCTCAAACTTTCCCCATCTATTTATATGATGCTATTTTAATTGCATGTCAGTGGCTTGAAAAAGGGCGGGTGATGAATTGTGCCCACAGGAATGTTTGGCACATAATTTTTTTGGACTTTCAATTTGATGCAGCTCACTTGAGGCAATAAACATGACATTCCTGGAAAAGGAACGTATTACAGTCAGCTTGATGTCACGATTATTAATCCCCAATCAATCACAGGACTTTCTGTGACAAACTAAATTAAAAAAAAAAAAAGAAACCAAACCAAAAACCCAAGCAAGCATTTGACCCCCCCCCTCTTCTCCCTCCTAGCCCCAAATCTTTAAAAAATGCAGTGCATTTCAGGTGTTGAACAATCCGGGCAAAGACATTACAGGTATAGTTATGGTTTATTGATCTCTTAAGGAGAATGTAATATGCTGTAAAAGACAATATTTAGCTGAGAAATGTTTTTCAAGCAAGGGATAGTGGAGCATCATGACCGAACTCTTAGGAATGGTCTTCCTGAACGCAGAGGAGAGTAATAGCCTTATAGCAACAGATAAGGAATCCAGGAATTTTTGGTTGGTCCTTGCTCCTATAACTGATTAATTATATTTTACAAATAAGTTGTGCAAGTTATTTGTAAACTACCTACTACAAAATTTGGCCGCTTGTTTCATTTTATATAGATGTCTTCTTTTTTTGCCTTATGTTATTTTAGTGTCTTTCGTACTGATGGTGTACATAGTTCTCACCTTCACAAGGAACTCTAGAAACATATCAAAACCTCTTGCTTTGGCATTTGCAACCAAAATCTTGTACTGCCTGTGTTCAAAGGGTTTGCATGTTTCCTAACCAAAAAACTTGATCACGTGCCTCTGATGAAACTATAAACATCTGTAGGCAACTATAAACATTGAATCTTTTGCACAGTTTTTGAACTTGCTGTCTGCCATCAGTCTCAAATACAGCTTCCAGGGACCACATTCACCTTCAGGGCAGACCAGGCAGTAATATATACCCTACCTTCTCTACAGGTACACGTAGGACGTTTTGTGTAGTGCTTCCTATTCCTGTCTCCCTTTGAAATTGCTTAGGCTAATGTATCTGCAGTCTGACCAGGCCTTAGCTTAAACTGGGAAAATCTTCACTAGCAGTTGCAGTTGATGAAACAGAAGTAATTTATTTTTTATGAGTATCTGTAACTTTAGGCGTTTTGTGGGTTGTGTTTATTTTTATTTTCTGCTAAAAAAATTAAACTTTGTCATGACAAATATATACACACATAACGTTCTGGTCTTCTAGCACTTCTGATTTAATCTGTTGAATAATTAGGTAAAAAACCCATGATATTTATTACGGATGAATAATTAAAAAAAAAAAAGTATATTTTCTTTCTAGTTCCTATATCTGTTCCAAAATTGTAAACAGTGCTTGTGAAGATAAAATATCACCAACAGTGCTGATTCGAGACCTCCCCTATTTCATATAAGCATCCTAACTTCTAGCTGTTGATCTGTGTCTGACTCCTTTTGATGGCTGGTCTTCATTTATACGCCTCTCCTTAGAGGGGAGAGCAAGATAGGAAACTTTCTCTTCCGGAATGAGAGAAATCCAGATCAGTCAATGACCTCATATGTTTTTTGGACAGAAGCCTTGGATCTTGAATTTCTTAAAAATTCTAAATCTGTTGATAAGGTGTAAGCCTGTTCATCACAGAAGTGCCATTGCACAGCTCAGTATAGCTGCCCCAGCAGTTTACTGTTTTCCCTGACAAGGCAAAACAAGGGG
>NW_009260608.1:2069831-2077297 GCF_000687185.1 Egretta garzetta
ATAAATCAAATGCTCTACTTCCTGTTACCTTGGGTAGCAGGAAGATGGGCCAAATGAATCTTATTTTGTCTTCATGAAGAGTGATCTCAGGAAAGGTAATTGACTTTTCTGATTCAATTATTTAGTATCTGGTCAAACCTCAGTCTGATAGGCAAGCTCTAGACGTACAGACTTTATTATTATACAGAAATGTGCTGAAATGGAAGTCTTGCAGTCATAGTACAAGGGTACTATACTGATCCATGACTGTACACTTAATTCTTGCTTATCAAAAAGTTTAGCTTTGGTTAAGTGCTAAAAAAACTTGTGCTGATCACATTTTGAGACAAAAACCAATGGACAATCCCTGCTTTGCGCTGAGTACGTGGGATATGCAGAAAGTGCAAGAGATGGAGGAATATGTTTAAAGGAGGGGGGGACATTTTACTTTTTGTGGTTTTAATATACTATTACTGTTGCTGATGATCAGGCATGAGCTTCAGAAGAAACAAGGCTTTAGGAAGATTTGCACAAGGAACAGCCAGGCTGATGAGCAAAGGCACATGAGGCTGCATTCATAGAGGAACAGAGGTGATAAGCAGGGGGTGTTAGACACTGCAGGCAAAAGTTTAGGCCAATGTGGTTCTTACAGTTCCTGCCTAATCAAAATGGGAGACACAAAGCCTGATAGGGCAAATTCAAGCTAATTCACATGTATTTGCCTGCTGCTGGAGCCCAAGTTTTGCACATAGATTGTGTTGCAGCAGATTTTTGTTTCCTTAATCATACAAATTTGTACTTTGGGTGAAGATAAGTATCCAGGTTAGGATCAACAGAATGGTAAGAAATAGTACCTATTTCTACATCTTGACTGTAACAGAAATTTTCTTTGGTAAGAGATCTGCTATTTGTTCAGGGCTACGTTGATTGCTTAACATTGTTGACTTGCAGCCATGTTATTGACAATAAAGGAATTATATTTCCAAGTGAGGATTTACCAGAAGATATGTTATAGATTTTTAAAGTAGTGCTGTCAGGAAGGATGACCTGGAAGAGGAAATTGTCTTTCTCTTACTGCCACTGGTGGGAGTTTCTGAGGACTGAGTAGTGTAATGCAAAGGTGGCAAAGGATCTAGAAATTGAACTGTCATTTCCCACTACTACAGTGGAAGAGATGACACAAGTCACAGTACAAAGATAACTAGATACAAAGATAAACCCAACCCAAAACCCACCCCAAACAAAGAAACAACTCCCATGTCCTCCACCCCCACCAATGAGGCAAAGGTTCTGCTGCTGCGACCCTGCCAGGCTCTCATGTGAAAGGAATCTACTTAAATGATTCCTAGCAGTTGGGATGATCTTTTGTTTATTGCTTTTGGAAATGAAAAATATGGCCTGACTTTTCTCTAACTGCTGCCAGGTATTAAGCTGTCAGCCTTCCAGAGTTCATTCAGCACACGTTTTCAGTGAAGCACAGAATGTCACAACTAACTGATGATCGATCCAGAATACCACAAGTGCCTTGACCAAATAACACCCTTAACGGTAAATGTGGAGGGTCTTAATCTGACCTTCCTTACATTGATTCTATAGGTCTATTGCTTTCTGTGGGAGCACTTCACTTTTATATTGTGAGATCAGAATCGGACACTTCTGCATAGAAGATGATGTTACCAGTTTGGCAACTCTCTTCTTAAAAATAAAACTAGCAAATTAATGCTTTTATATACCTTGTTCCCCTTTAGGTTAAATTCAGTCTTCATAGGTAAACCTACTTTATGGCTGTGTTAAAGAGGCGATTGTAATCAAGTGCTAATACAATTCTAACAGGTCAGTGTTTGGACCTTCTTGCTCATGCCTTGTAGTAAATCTGGGGAAAAGATTCACATGGTAGCTCTCTCTGATACGCCATGTATCTTTACTGGTTAAATCAGTGGTCTCACTCATGTACTTGCTCAAATTTTCCTCATGAGTCTGGGATTTAAATGTATGCCAGCATAGTCTTCACTTCTTTTGATTCTACCTAGCACCCGACCAAAACTCCAGAACCCCTGGTAGGAATACAACACCTAAGAGGCGATTCCTGTTCCAAAGAGTTCATGTCCTGAATCTAACTTGTGCACATGTATTGATCCACGTCAATCTAGGCAGAATGTGATTTGGATAGTGTATTCTGTGGACACAGGGCCTGGGAAGAGTGTGATTTAGGATAATGTTTGGTCATTTGAATTTGGAAAGCTGAAGGTGGGAAAACGTTTCATAAGGAAAAAAAACACAGTAGCTCTTCACGAGGGAGGAAATTGTGGGAGTCGAATCTTATCTGTTCACATGTATTTCTGTGGAAAAAAACCTACAGAGATAAACAGGGCCAATTTTTATGGCTTCCTATACAGACAGCTATCTGATCTTGCCAGCCCTCTGCATGCCCTGCACTGGGAGTTCCACACAATCCTCAATTTTCTTTTACGATACAAATGCTGCTGGAGAATAGCTGATATATTACTCTTGCCCTGTACTGGTCTTAAAACAATTTTCCCCTCCCTGTGTGAATCCTTTCCTGTAATGCTTTATTCCATAAAGGCTTTTACTTACCCACAGAAATTGGCTGTGTAATCTCCCTTCTCACACATACACACATTGTTTTTCTTCCTGCTGTTTTTTATAACAAATCCGTTATTTGCGTGTCAGCTTGTAAATTGATAACAGCGATGTCTTTGTATGAGAACAATATCCAGGAGATATTAATTTTCAGTAAATATTCTAACTAATCCTGCAGAGAGGGTAATATTTTCTGGTATTAGAAAGCATCCCTCTGATCTTCAGAATGATCAAAATCATTGTAATCTAAATACTTGCCTAATTTAATCATACTCTTTGTGGGGGATGGGATTTTTTTAAAAAACAAATTTTACTCAACAAAGTCTTCAAATCCTATGAACAATAAATTATGAGGTATGAGAACTGTAACCTTCAACTAGTATGTGAATGATGCTATCAGATTGGACTGAACTGCTTATTTCATTATCTAAATAAATGTTCGGCTAGTATTGGTACCTAATATGAAGGACCTACTGCTGCTGATAGTTCACAATACATTGTGTCCTTAGTCCCTATGGATACATTTGTTTCTGCTAAGACAAAAAGGTCACAAAGATGCTGCAGCTCTGTTATTTTAATAGAAGAAAACAACAACTTTTGTCATTGAGACCAATCAAAGCAGATACATCTAAAAAACCAAGGGATTTTGAGTTTTGTGAGTGACTAATCTGAATGTCTTTGTATGAGAACAATATCCAGGAGATATTAATTTTCAGTAAATATTCTAACTAATCCTGCAGAGAGGGTAATATTTTCTGGTATTAGAAAGCATCCCTCTGATCTTCAGAATGATCAAAATCATTGTAATCTAAATACTTGCCTAATTTAATCATACTCTTTGTGGGGGATGGGATTTTTTTAAAAAACAAATTTTACTCAACAAAGTCTTCAAATCCTATGAACAATAAATTATGAGGTATGAGAACTGTAACCTTCAACTAGTATGTGAATGATGCTATCAGATTGGACTGAACTGCTTATTTCATTATCTAAATAAATGTTCGGCTAGTATTGGTACCTAATATGAAGGACCTACTGCTGCTGATAGTTCACAATACATTGTGTCCTTAGTCCCTATGGATACATTTGTTTCTGCTAAGACAAAAAGGTCACAAAGATGCTGCAGCTCTGTTATTTTAATAGAAGAAAACAACAACTTTTGTCATTGAGACCAATCAAAGCAGATACATCTAAAAAACCAAGGGATTTTGAGTTTTGTGAGTGACTAATCTGGCATCCATAAATAACAATCCATTGTTAATCACGAAGTCACTTGTTTAATTTGACACGAAAAATAAAAATGTAGACTCTGCAGTACTTTTTGTGATGTTTTCTCAAGAGTGATTTTTATGTGTTTTAAAACAGTATTCTAACCTTTGTGAAGTCTGAGGAAAAATAGCCTGCCCTGATGGTCTGCTCATGTGCTTCCATAACATGTGTTTAACTCTACAGTAGCTTGAGGGAGTACTGTAGAAACTTAGCATTGATTAAGCATTATTGGAAGTCTTCCATGGACTGTGAAGGAGCCAGAATTTCATCCACAAAGTTTAATGAAAGTTATAAACCACTTAATCTCTCTAAGGCAGACTGATCTCTTTTCTCTTCAACGACAAAAACCTTCATTAACACAGAATGAAGGTTGTGACTTCCTTCTTCCAGTCCTTTCAGAACTTCAGCTTCAGCAAAATTCAATTACCTGCCAAGTCTCCAGCTCTAGTCTTCAGCTGAATTTAGTTTGCAGTTAAATTGATTGTGTGAGGTATATCTGCATTGCATGAATGAGAGATTAAGTGGAGCAAAAGCTCAATTGGGTAGAAGCTGCTGTTTGAAGTGACCAGAACTGCCAGGTGTTGGAGGTTGTCTAGAATGTGATTAAAGGGCTCATGACTACCCTATGGTAAAGTTTGGATGTAATTAGGCATGGTTTGTCAGCAGTAAGATTGGGGATGTATGCATTCTAAATAGACAGCTGAAAATGTTAGAGGGTATCATTGCCTTAGTTGTGAAATTAACAACCTTTTGTAGAGGCAGAGTTTTGGGCAGGGTAATAGTAGATAATTGTGGATGGATGTGGTCCCAGATAATGATGTGTATATGATCATATATTGACTGGAACATCGCTCAAAGCAATGCTGCACTTTGATCTGGGACAGTTGGACCAGTTAGTTCAGAAATCAGGTATGACTGTCGGTCTTACACTTCTGCAGAATAACCAAGACTTCTGGTTGAAGTTGGTCAGCTTTCCTTTATTTAGTTGCAATTTCTTGCAGGCTTGCAGTTGGCCTATTATGTACAAGTGAAGAATGTTCTGTGATTTCCAAGTGATTTCCCCCTTCCTATTCATATTGCGAAAGCTGAATACAGAAATTATGGTCATTCACTGAATGGTAGTTGTAACAGTAAGAAAATCTCAGATACGCCCCGCATTTCAAAGCACGGCTGTTCGAATATGTGATCATTTTGGTAGCTGCGAGAAAAACACTTTGTTCCCCCACCATCAACCTTACATCTCACACAGTGTTTTCAACTTCAGTGTTTTTCAGTAAGAGTGAACTCTTAATTGGCTAGGAATGGCTCTCATGTGGAAAGACTCCTTGCTGTCTGAAAAGTGCCTGTTTGCTGAAAAGGGGCATGGACTTGAAGCTGCTATTTCCACACTTCCAGGCAAATGAAGCAGAGCTCCACAAGGTGCTCATCTGTGTATTGAGGCAGTAACGGGCTAAATTTCAGATGTGCTTTTCCTAAAGGCTTCTGTTCCTCAGGTCTCTGTCAAACAACAAGAAAAAAGGCTCAGATCTTCCTATAGTCCAGATCCAATTTGCTTTCAGGGCATTGGAGCAGAAAGTGTGATGCACCCCACAGACAGGGTCCCACTGGGCCCTGAGCATTAGCTTTGTATTTGCCACGCGGTGCTTGGTTATCATTTTATGACAGACTGCTCTGCTGCAGGACTGTTTGCTGTGGTTGATGCAGAATGAAGGAGGCTGCTGGTTCTCTTCTTCATACCTGTTCCTGCAGCTTTTTGGTATTCCAAATAGCTGGGAAACGATTTGCAGGGCTGTGTGGGTATCAAGGAAGGAAAACCAGTTACCGGTGATTAGAGGAATGAAGAAATCTAGTTCTGGCCATATTGAACAAGGCAGAAAAAGCGGATCTTAGTCGATTAGAAGGGAAGCTGTGCTTAGCATGAAACAAAGCCTGCAAATAGAAAGAAATGTTGGCCGGAAAAAATTTTCCCCCAGGAATTATTGCATAGCTACACTTAAGAAATTTCATAAATTATGCTTGGAATGAAGCCAGTTGCAACTCTTCTGAAAAAAGTCACCATTTTTTCAGTTTGACCAGGTCCAGTTAAGTCAGCTCAATGAAGTAAGGAGCCTTGTCCAGTTATCAGGTATTTACACTTATAAAGCTGTGCCCATTCAGAACAAGGGATACTGACAAAAATGGGTATGGAAAAGGCTATGCTTTACATAGTAACAGAGTTATCAATGAGTCAAGGCCTTGTATGTTGAAGATTGTTTTGATTGGGGATTAACTACATAGTACTTGTTGATAGCCATGTCTTCGGCCTTTGACATGTGAGTATATATCCTGTTTGTGTGTATAATTTGTGAGTATCTAGATGAATGAGCAAGAGGCACACTTGTGCTTCCAGAATGACTTGAAAACCTGGCTGAGTGTGCAGTTAAGAGTGCACAGATTAAGGGTGCAAAATTTGTGTGAGACTTTGTGGTTGGTGTCTCTCTGAACTTTAGTTTAGGTATCTAGTAATAGTACTGTACCTACTAACCTACACAGGGAAGGTCATTTTTTTTTATGTGTGGTTAACTTCCAAAATTTTTATTTCTTTCTGTTTGCTTTCCTGAAACTTCCAGCTGAGTCTCCCATTGGGGCAGAATATATGAGTCAGGTTCCTGCATCAGAGGACTCACTGGTGTTAATTTTTTTTTTTTTTTTCTAATATGAAAGGCAACTTGGAGATCTTCCAGTTTCTCTTAATTGAGCTGTTCCTCCCAAACACATACCAAATAAAGCTAGAAAACTGATTGTTGCTGAAAGCTTAAGAAAAGGCAATAGTAAGGAAATCTTTGTACATGTGTAATCTTTAGATTTTTCTCTTGTCTTAAGGGGGAATGAAAAAGAATCAAGATTCCATAACCTGATATTAGAGTTGAGAAATTGAAAGATACTTTCTCAGCTCTGAACTGAGCAGGATACTTTGTCTGTTTCTTTCCATGGCATTTCCTATTCCTTTCCTGCCTCTCTTTATAGCTAAAAAGGCTGTCTGTGATTGTGTGACCCTTAGGTGTGGTAAACCCAAATTATCAAAAGCTTCCAAATAGCAAAAATTAAAAAAACCCAAACCAACCAAACAACAAACCAAAACTATAATTAAGGCTTTTCTCTTCAAGTAAAATACAAACTCTTTATATTGGTCATTGTTGCTTGCAACATGTGATTTGGAGCATTGCAAGCACGGTACCTGCAAGCCGTGACTGGAGTCGTAATGGAAGGATGGCAATACCAGCTGCTCATGTAGGAAAACCGCCACCCTCTGACCTCCTGCAGCTTGGTGGTGTTAGCCAACAGCTCCACAAGTGGTACAAGCAAATTTCCACATACTGCAGATCTGCTGTGAGCAGGCTTCTGTTTAGAAGATGCTTCCTCTGTTGGTTAACCCAGAATTCAACTCTATCTTTTTAAGCATCGTTTAGAAACTCTAATATCCGTATAGTACAGTTACTTCACTTTAAAGTTGGCAAACCCCATCAGCTTTCTGAAATGGTTTTTGAAGCCATCCCAAACTCTACTGTGCATTATCAAATCCATTTTAATTAAAGCTCAGTTTCAGTTGATAGCCTCAAGCCATAAGCTCCATAACT